>NW_027423037.1:627500-920000 GCF_048934315.1 Petromyzon marinus | reverse complement strand
TTCATCATGCACCTAGCCTGGCACAGCAGTACAACCCACGGCACCTGCTGGGTCTGTCCCGTGACTTCCTCATGCACCTAGCCTGGCACAGCAGTAGAACACACGACACCTGCTGGGTCTGTCCCGTGACTTCCTCATGCACCTAGCCTGGCACAGCAGTACAACCCACGGCACCTGCTGGGTCTGTCCCGTGACTTCATCATGCACCTAGCCTGGCACAGCAGTCAACACACATGCCACATTCTGGGTCTGTTTCTGTGACCTCATGCACCTAGCCTGGCACAGCAGTCAACACACGGCACCTGCTGCGTCTGTCACGTGACCTCCTCATGCACCTAGCCTGGGACAGCAGTACAACCCACAGCACCTGCTGGGTCTGTCTCTGTGACCTCCTCATGCACCTAGCCTGGCACAGCAGTCAACACACAGCACCTGCTGAGTCTGTCACGTGACTTCCTCCTCATGCACCTAGCCTGGCACAGCAGTCAACACACGTCACCTGCTGGGTCTGTCTCTGTGACCTCCTCATGCACCTAGCCTGGCACAGCAGTCAACACACGGCACCTGCTGGGTCTGTCACGTGACCTCCTCATGCACCTAGCCTGGCACAGCAGTACAACCCACGTCACCTGCTGGGTCTGTCTCTGTGACCTCCTCATGCACCTAGCCTGGTTGGTTTTAACGACACAACATTTATATATTTACGCCATCTAAACCAACAAAACCTCTATTACGGACTCAGTCACTCACTCGGCCACTCACTCAGCCAGTCACTCACTCACTCAGCCAGTCACTCACTCAGCCAGTCACTCACTCAGCCAGTCACCCACTCAGCCAGTGACTCACTCAGCCAGTGACTCACTCAGACAGTCACTCACTCAGCCAGTCACTCACTCACTCAGCCAGTCACTCACTCAGCCAGTCACTCACTCACTCAGCCAGTCACTCACTCTACCAGTCACTCACTCACTCAGCCAGTCACTCACTCACTCAGCCAGTCACTCACTCAGCCAGTCACTCACTCACTCAGCCAGTGACTCACTCAGCCAGTCACTCACTCAGCCAGTCACTCACTCAGCCAGTCACCCACTCAGCCAGTGACTCACTCAGCCAGTGACTCACTCAGACAGTCACTCACTCAGCCAGTCACTCACTCACTCAGCCAGTCACTCACTCAGCCAGTCACTCACTCACTCAGCCAGTCACTCACTCTACCAGTCACTCACTCACTCAGCCAGTCACTCACTCACTCAGCCAGTCACTCACTCAGCCAGTCACTCACTCACTCAGCCAGTCACTCACTCACTCAGCCAGTCACTCACTCACTCAGCCAGTCACTCACTCAGCCAGTCACTCACTCACTCAGCCAGTGACTCACTCAGCCAGTCACTCACTCAGCCAGTCACTCACTCAGCCAGTCACCCACTCAGCCAGTGACTCACTCAGCCAGTGACTCACTCAGACAGTCACTCACTCACTCAGCCAGTCACTCACTCAGCCAGTCACTCACTCACTCAGCCAGTCACTCACTCTACCAGTCACTCACTCACTCAGCCAGTCACTCACTCACTCAGCCAGTCACTCACTCAGCCAGTCACTCACTCACTCAGCCAGTCACTCACTCACTCAGCCAGTCACTCAATCACTCAGCCAGTCACTCACTCTGCCAGTCACTCACTCAGCCAGCCACTCACTCAGCCAGTCACTCACTCAGCCAGTCACTCACTCTGCCAGTCACTCACTCACTCACTCAGCCAGTGACTCACTCAGCCAGTGACTCACTCACTCAGCCAGTCACTCACTCACTCAGCCAGTCACTCACTCAGCCAGTCACTCACTCACTCAGCCAGTCACTCACTCAGGAGCTCAGCTGCTCACTCAGTCGCTTACTCACTAAATTACTCAATCACTGTGCCAGTTTGACAGTAAACTTTTTGTTTATATATCCAACAACACAGCACGAAATAACATCATCGTCTGGCTAATCGGGACCTCCGTCAGCCTACCCCACACCACACAATGGTACCCACACGCTTACCCCTCCACCGTGGTGGTGGTGGTGGAATTGGTGGTGGTAGCATTGGTGGTGTTGGATCGTGGTGGTGGTGTTCAGTTGGTGGCGGTGGTGGTGGTAGCATTCTTGGTGGTGGTGGTGGCGGTGGTGATGGCAGCATTGATGGTGTGGCGTTGTTGGTGGTGTTGCTGGTGCATCATGGTGGTGGTGGCGTTGTTGGTGGTGTTGGTGGTGGATCGTGGTGGTGGTGTTCAGTTGGTGGCGGCGGTAGTGGTGGTGTTTGTGGTGGATCGTGGTGGTGGTGGTGTTTAGCTGGTGGCAGTGGTGGTAGCATTCTTGGTGGTGGTGGCGTTGTTGGTGGTGTTGTTGGTGGTGGCATTGGTGGTGGTGTTGCTGGTGGTGGTGGCATTGGTGGTGGTGTTGCTGGTGCATCATGGCGGTGGTGTTCAGTGGGTGTTAGCGGTGGTGGTGGTGGTGGTGGTGTCGTTCAGTGTGTGTTAGTGGTGTTGGTGGTGGTGTTCAGTTGGTGGTGGTGGTGTTGGTGGTGGTGTCGTTCAGTGGGTGGGTGTTAGCGGTGGTGGTGGTGTCGTTCAGTGGGTGTTAGCGGTGGTGGTGTTGGTGGTGGTGTCGTTCAGTGGGTGTTAGCGGTGGTGGTGTCGTTCAGTGGGTGTTAGCGGTGTTGGTGTTGGTGGTGGTGTTGTTCAGTGGGTGTTAGCGGTGGTGGTGTTGGTGCTGGTGTCGTTTAGTGGGTGTTAGCGGTGTTGGTGTCGTTCAGTGGGTGTTAGCGGTGTTGGTGTTGGTGGTGGTGTCGTTCAGTGGGTGTTAGTGGTGGTGGTGTTGGTGGTGGTGTCGTTCAGTGGGTGTTAGCGGTGGTGTTGGTAGTGGTGTCGTTCAGTGGGTGTTAGCGGTGGTGGTGTTGGTGGTGGTGTCGTTCAGTGGGTGTTAGCGGTGGTGGTGTTGGTGGTGGTGTCGTTCAGTGGGTGTTAGCGGTGGTGGTGTTGGTGGTGTTGTCGTTCAGTGGGTGTTAGCGGTGGTGGTGTTGGTGTCGTTCAGTGGGTGTTAGCGGTGGTGGTGGTGGTGTCGTTCAGTGGGTGTTAGCGGTGGTGGTGTTGGTGGTGGTGTCGTTCAGTGGGTGTTAGCGGTGGTGGTGTTGGTGGTGGTGTCGTTCAGTGGGTGTTAGCGGTGGTGGTGGTGAAGTTGGTGGTGTTGTTCAGTGGGTGTTAGCGGTGGTGGTGGTGTTGGTGGTGTTGTTCAGTGTGTGTTAGTGGTGGTGGTGGTGGTGGTGTCGTTCAGTGGGTGTTAGCGGTGGTGGTGTTCGTGGTGGTGTTGTTCAGTGGGTGTTAGCGGTGGCGTCAGCGATGTGCTCCAGCTCGTCGAGGTACCGCTGTCTCAGCGACCCCAGGTACGAGGCCAGGCCGGCTCCGTCCAGCCGCGAGTGTCGCGCCGCCTGGCCCAGCCTCGTCGCGAGGCGGTGGACGGCCGCTCGGTGCAGCACGGGCGCGGAGTCGGCCTGACGCTCCATCTGGGGGGGGTCGCGGAGGGGTCACGGGCGGCGGGGGGTCACGGGCGGGTCTCGGGGGGGTCGCGGCGGGGGTGTCAGCGGGGGTCAGCGTCGTTACCCAGCTCTTGCCGCCGATCCGCGCCAGCAGCCCCGTGGCGTCGCGCAGCAGGGAGGGCGGCAGCGATGACAGCGTGGCCATTTCCAGACCTGGACGCGGGGCACGCGGGGGGGGAGGGGGAGGGGGAGGAGGAGGGGGAGAGGGAGGAGGAGGGGGGGGAAGGCGACGGCTTCTTCTTCACGATGCTTGAGGCGCCGGCGGCCTCGGCAGGGCCATCCCCGCTCTGTGCCGCGATGCGTTTTTCCGGGCCGAGGGGTTTCCCCCCTCCCACTACCGGGACCTCGTGGAAATGCTCGGCAAATCTGAAAACCTGTTCCCTGGGGATCGGAGATCGGGTCACCGTTCTTTCCCCCAATGATGGTAATCAGTTGTGGCGCCGCAGGTTACTTTCTTGATGGGAGTTAAATAGAGATTTGTGATCGCGGGCCACTGATGCAGACTCCATCTCCTCGGCAACCCGCGACCGCCACCCATCCTTGCGGCGCCTCGCGGCTCTCCGAACCTCCGAGCGAGGGCTGCGGTAAGCCTCCTCATTCTCCGACGTGGGATTCTGTAGCCGATGACAGTGGGCCTGTCGCCATCCTGAACACCTCCTCTTGTCAGCCAGGGTCTCTGGGAAGGTCTGGACCGCGTACCCAAAGCAGCCATTTCAGCTGCATGAGTCACAGTCCTAAACCTCGCCCATTTACCCTCGACATCAGGAGGAGTGGGGGATGATGCCAATCCCAGCCGGCAGAGCATGCCACTAAGGGTTTGAATGGGGTCCTGGATGTACACCCACCACCGGAGTGAAAGAATTGCAGGTGCATCTTACAGATTACAAGTCGATGGTCAGTGGGCAGATCAGCTCCACGGTAGGTCCTGGTGTCAAGGACATGGGCTCGCATCCGCTGGTCCGTCACTATGTAGTCCAGCAGATGTTCTTGCTTGGACCCGGCATGCATCCATGATGTTGTGTGGATGCGGCGATGCCGGAACAGCGTGTTGGTATTTACAAGCCCATGGGCTGCACAAAAATGTAGCAGCCTCCTGCCGTTGTTATTGAGCTGGTCTGGCCCATGCCTTCCAATCACTCCAGACCAGGTGCATCATGACCAACTCGGGCATTCACCCAACAAGATGACTATCCCGAGGGGCCACTTTAGCTCGCACCTGTGACAGGAGGTCATAGAAGGCATCTGACTCATCGGCCTTGCCTGGATCCCTCCACGGATGTTCGTCTTCGGTGGGGGCATAAGTAACCACGACCACCACTCCTCACCTCCGGTTGTTGGGAAGGCGAGCCCAAAGTAGCCTGGAGCTTACAGCTTCCCACACCTCACCGCCACGCTCCCACGCCCCCTTCATTATTTTGTTTAGAAGAAGAGCCACTCCCTGTTGTTTGGCAGTCTCCTGCCGTGAGAAGAGGACTGTTCACCCCTCATGGTGGTAGGAGCCAGAGCCGGTCCACCGGACCTCCTGAATACCACAGAGATCCAGGCGGTACCGGTCCAGCTCCCGACAGAGGAGTGGCAGCCTCTCCTCCGCAGTGAGCGTTCGAACATTCCACGTGGCCACCCGTAGTGGTTTTTCGTTGTTTCTGGAGGAGCCCCGAGGGTAGATATTCAGTCTTCTGGCTCCGCCAAATGGGGTTTGGTCAGGAGACGTCATAGACGCCTGTCCCCCCGGGGCCTCCGGCACAAGCTTATTAGTTACATATTTCAGTTTAACTCGTGGTTTCGTGGTAATTAATTGAAGGTGGAAGGGTTACCAGCCCCTCGCACCTGTCCAGAGCCCCCGTTTAGCCCCTGTGGTGGATGCATTTGCCATGAGGGGAGGAGCCAATCAAAATTGGATCTCGCCCCAAAGCACTGTCCACGACAGAGTTGCCCATCCGGCACCGCGAGGAGGTAGGGGGTTGTTTTGCCGGACCACACACACACACACGTACACACACACGTACACACACACACACGTACACACACACACGCGTAGTACCGTAGTGCGTGTCCGGCGTGTGCCCCTGCACCAGCTTGTACGTGCACGTCACACGTGGCACCGTCCGCGTGTCGTCGGCACCAGCGGCTTTACCGTCACGACGGCCGGCCCAGGGCAGCTGCTGCTGCTGCTGATTGCGCGACTCCACCAGGAAGTGGCTGTTGGAGACGTTGGGGTAGAGGGTGGAGAGGTGGCTCAGCTCCAGGTGGTGGGTGGCGAAGATGGTGAACGTCTGGGGGAGGGGGGGGAGACACACAGGGGTGGTGAGGGTGGTGAGGGTGGTGAGTGGTGAGTGGTGAGTGTGAGTGGTGAGTGTGGTGAGTGTGAGTGGTGAGTGTTTGTGGTGAGTGTGAGTGGTCACCACCTTGCGCTGCAGGAGACACTCACAGACCGAGTGACAGATCCCCAGGGCCTCGTGGACCCCGGTGCCCCTCCCGAGCTCGTCGATGATCACCAGAGAGCGGTCGGTGGCTGTGCGAACTATGTAGTTCACCTGGGGTCATGGGGGTCACCGGGGGTCACCCACCCACTCACCCACCTACACACCCACCCACTCACCAACTCACTCACTCACTCACCCACCCACTCACACACCCAATCACCAACCCAATCACCCACCTACCCAACCACTCACCCACCCACTCACCCACCCACTCACACATCCACTCACCCACCCACTCACACACCCACTCACCAACCCACTCACCCACCTACCCAACCACTCACCCACCCACTCACCAACCCACTCACACACTCACCCACCCACTCACACACTCACCCACCAACCCACTCACCAATCCACTCACCCACCCACCCACTCACCCACCCTCTCACTCCCCACCCACCTCTCTCATCTCGATGGTGAAGGTGGAGGAGAGTGGCTGGATGTCGTCGTCCACACCGATGCGAGTGAAGATCTGATCAGCGATCCTCACGCAGGCAAAGTCGGCTGGTACGAAACAACCTGAAGCAGTGGTAGCACCCAAACACTCACTCACTTACTTACTCACCTACTCACTCACTCAAACACTCACTCACTTACTTACTCACCTACTCACTCACTCAAACACTCACTCACTTTCTTACTCACCTACTCACTCACTCAAACACTCACTCACTTACTTACTCGCCTACTCACTCACTCACTCAAACACTCACTCACTTACTTACTCACCTACTCACTCACTCACTCAAACACTCACTCACTTACTTACTCACCTACTCACTCACTCACTCAAACACTCACTCATTTACTTACTCACCTACTCACTCACTCACCCAAACACTCACTCACTTACTTACTCACCTACTCACTCACTCAAACACTCACCTACTCACTTACTCACCTACTCAATCACCCACTCACTCACTTACTCACCCACTCACTCACCTACTCACTCAATCACCCACTCACTCACTCACCTACTCACTCACCTACTCACTCACTCACTCACCTACTCACTCACTCAAACACTCACCTACTCACTCACTCACCTACTCACTCACTCACTCACCCACTCACTCACTCACTCACCCACTCACTCACCCACTCAATCACTCACCCACTTACTCACCCACTCAATCACTCACCCACTCACTCACCCACCCACTCAATCACTCACCCACTCACTCACCCACCCACCCACTCAATCACTCACTCACCCACTCACTCAAACAGTCACTCACCCACCCACTCACTCACTCACTCACTGACTCACCCACTCAATCACTCACCCACTCACTCACCAACTCACTGACTCACTCACCCAATCACTCACCCACTCACCCACTCACTCACTCACCAACTCACTCATTCACCAACTCACCCACCCACTCACCAACCAACTCACTCACCAACTCACCCACCCATTCACCAACTCACTCACCCACCGACTCACTCACTCACCAACTCACCCACCCACTCACCAACTCACTCACTCACCCACCCACTCACTCACTCACCAACTCACCCACCCACTCACCAACTCACTCACTCACCCACTCACTCACTCACCAACTCACTCACCCACTCACCAACTCACTCACTCACTCACCCACCCACTCACTCACTCACCAACTCATCCCCCCCCACCCACTCACCGATCTGTGCCATCACCTGGCAGAGTGCCACCTGTCTCAGCAGCGTGGACTTGCCGCTGTTGTTGGGCCCCGTGACAACGAGGAAGTTTGAGGCGTCCGACAGGAAGACGTCGTTAGGCACCAGCGGCCAGCCCAGCACCCGCTCCAGGATGGGGTGGCGAGCCCCCTTGAGGGCCAGCGTGTCAGAGAATTCCGGACGGACTGCAGCTCACCACAGACAGCGGGGGGGAGGTCACGGGGGGGAGGTCACGGAGGGGGAGGTCACGGGGGGGGAGGAGGTCACGGGGGGGGAGGTCACAGGAGGGAGGTCACGGGAGCGGAGGTCACGGGGGGTGAAGGTCACGGGGGCGGAGGTCACGGGGGGAGGTCACGGGGGTGACGATCACGGGGGGAGGTCACGGGGGGTGAAGGCCACTCACTCACCCACCCACCCACTCACCCACCCACTCACTCACTCACTCCCTCACTCACCCACTCAATCACCCACCCACTCACCCACTCACTCACCCACTCACTCACCCACCCACCGACTCACTCACCCACTCACCCACTCACTCACCCACTCACTCCCTCACTCACTCACTCACCCACCCACTCACTCACCCACTCACTCACCCACTCACTCACCCACTCACTCATCCACCCACCCACCGACTCACTCACCCACTCACTCACCCACTCACTCCCTCACTCACTCACCCACCCACTCAGCCACCCACTCACCCACCCACCCACCCACTCACTCACCCACCCACTCACCCACCCACCGCGTACCGGACTTGGTGAGCGTGGTGCGGTGAGCGAATGCCAGCAGCATGTCCACCATGGACACTGCGTCAGCAAGCTTGTAGAGACACACAATGTCCTCCCGGATCTCCGCAAACAGCTTGGACAACACCCTGGGCACGGAGACAGAGCGGGGGTCACCCTCCCCTCCCCAAAGGGTGTTGTGTAAAGAGTAGTGTACAGTAGTGTATAGTGTAGTGCATAGTGTAGTGTACAGTAGAGTATAGTGTAGTGTATAGTGTAGTGCATAGTGTAGTGTAGTAGTGTATAGTAATGTATAGTGTAGTGTACAGTAGTGTATAGTGTAGTGTATAGTGTAGTGCATAGTGTAGTGTATAGTGTACAGTAGTGTATAGTGTAGTGTATAGTGTATAGTGTACAGTAGTGTATAGTGTAGTGTATAGTGTAGTAGTGTATAGTGTAGTGTATTGTGTAGTGTATAGTAGTGTATAGTGTAGTGTATAGTAGTGTATAGTGTAGTGCATAGTGTAATGTACAGTGTACAGTAGTGTATAGTGTAGTGTATAGTAGTATAGTGTAGTGTATAGTGTAGTGTATAGTAGTGTATAGTGTAGTGTATAGTAGTGTATAGTGTAGTGTATAGTAGTGCATAGTGTAGTGTATAGTGTAGTGTATAGTAGTGTATAGTGTAGTGTATAGTGTAGTGTATATTGTAGTGTATAGTGTAGTGTATAGTGTAGTGTATAGTGTAGTGTATAGTAGTGTAGTGTATAGTGTAGTGTATAGTAATGTATAGTGTAGGGTATAGTGTAGTGTATAGTAGTGTATAGTGTAGGGTATAGTATAGTGTATATTGTAGTGTATAGTAGTGTATAGTGTAGTGTATAGTGTAGTGTATAGTGTAGTGTATAGTGTAGTGTATATTGTAGTGTATAGTGTAGTGTATAGTGTAGTGTATATTGTGGTGTATAGTGTAGTGTATAGTGTAGTGTATAGTAGTGTATAGTGTAGTGTATAGTGTAGTGTATAGTGTAGTGTATAGTGTAGTGTATAGTGTAGTGTATAGTGTAGTGTATAGTAGTGCAGGGCATAGCCAGGGGGTTCCTCTGCAACCCCCACAGGTAGACGGGGCAGTGAGTGGAGGAACAGATGGAGATTAGTCCACCACACTCTGCCTGGGGTAGGGGTGTTCTCTCACACGTTGGACATGAGGTAAATCTCCTCCACGGCCTCCTGGCTGCGGCAGTTCAGCCTCATGAGGTCCATGGTGGTGTAGCTGAGAAGGTTCCCACGTTTGCTCACCTGGTGAGTGAGGGGTGGTGAGTGGTGAGTGAGGGGTGGTGAGTGGTGAGTGAGGGGTGTGGTGAGTGGTGAGTGAGGGGTGGTGAGGGGTGGTGAGTGGTGAGTGAGGGGTGTGGTGAGTGGTGAGTGAGGGGTGGTGAGTGAGGGGTGGTGAGTGGTGAGTGAGGGGTGGTGAGTGGTGAGTGAGGGGTGGTGAGTGAGGGGTGGTGAGTGAAGGGTGGTGAGTGGTGGGGTGAGTGGTGGTGAGTGGTGAGTGAGGGGTGGTGAGTGGTGAGTGAGGGGTGGTGAGTGAGTGGTGAGTGAGGGGTGAGTGAGGGTGGTGAGTGGTGAGTGAGGTGTGGTGAGGGGTGAGTGAGGGGTGGTGAGTGGTGAGTGAGAGGTGAGTGAGGGTGGTGAGTGGTGAGTGAGGTGTGGTGAGGGGTGAGTGAGGGGTGGTGAGTGGTGAGTGAGGGGTGTGGTGAGTGGTGAGTGAGGGGTGGTGAGTGAGTGGTGAGTGAGGGGTGAGTGAGGGGTGAGTGAGTGGTGAGTGAGGGGTGGTGAGTGGTGAGTGAGTGGTGGTGAGTGGTGAGTGAGGGGTGGTGAGTGGTGAGTGAGGGTGGTGAGTGGTGAGTGAGGGGTGTGGTGAGTGGTGAGTGAGGGGTGGTGAGTGGTGAGTGAGGGGTGAGTGAGGGGTGAGTGAGTGGTGGTGAGTGGTGAGTGAGGATGGTGAGTGGTGAGTGAGTGGTGGGGAGTGGTGAGTGAGGGTGGTGAGTGGTGAGTGAGGGTGGTGAGTGGTGAGTGAGAGTGGTGAGTGATGGGGTGAGTGGTGGTGAGTGGTGAGTGAGGGGTGGTGAGTGGTGAGTGAGGGTGGTGAGTGGTGAGTGAGGGGTGTGGTGAGTGGTGAGTGAGGGGTGGTGAGTGGTGAGTGAGGGGTGAGTGAGTGGTGAGTGAGTGGTGGTGAGTGGTGAGTGAGGATGGTGAGTGGTGAGTGAGTGGTGGGGAGTGGTGAGTGAGGGTGGTGAGTGGTGAGTGAGGGTGGTGAGTGGTGAGTGAGAGTGGTGAGTGATGGGGTGAGTGGTGGTGAGTGGTGAGTGAGGGGTGGTGAGTGGTGAGTGAGGGGTGAGTGAGGGGTGGTGAGTGGTGAGTGAGTGGTGGTGAGTGAGTGGTGGTGAGTGGTGAGTGAGGGGTGGTGAGTGGTGAGTGAGTGGTGGTGAGTGAGTGGTGGTGAGTGGTGAGTGAGGGGTGGTGAGTGAGGGGTGGTGAGTGGTGAGTGAGGGGTGGTGAGTGGTGGTGAGTGAGGGGTGGTGAGTGGTGAGTGAGGGGTGGTGAGTGGTGAGTGAGGGTGGTGAGTGGTGAGTGAGGGGTGGTGAGGGGTGAGTGAGGGGTGTGGTGAGTGGTGCGCTGAGTGGTGAGTGAGGGGTGGTGAGTGAGGGGTGTGGTGAGTGGTGGGGTGAGGGGTGAGACTCACACATAGACACATAGACTCACACATAGACACATAGACTCACACATAGACTCACACATAGACACATAGACTCACACATAGACTCATAGACTCACACGTAGACACACACATAGACACATAGACTCACACATAGACACATAGAATCACACATAGACACAGACTCACACGTAGACACATAGACTCACACATAGTTCACACATAGACACATAGACTCACACAAAGACACATAGACTCACAGATAGACACAGACTCACACATAGTCTCACACCTAGACACATAAACTCACACATAGACTCTGGGTCTATGAGTGGTGAGTCTGTGAGTGGTGAGTCTATGAGTGGTGAGTCTGTGAGTGGTGAGTCTGAGTCTCTGTGTGATGAGTCTATGCGTCTCTGCGTGGTGAGTCTATGGGTCTCTGTGTGGTGAGTCTATGGGTCTCTGTGTGGTGAGTCTGTGGGTCTCTATGTGATGAGTCTATGAGTCTCTGTGTGGTGAGTCTATGGGTCTCTGTGTGATGAGTCTATGGGTCTCTATGTGATGAGTCTATGGGTCTCTGTGTGAGTCTATGAGTCTCTGTGTGGTGAGTCTGTGGGTCTCTGTGTGGTGAGTCTGTGGGTCTCTGTGCGATGAGTCTATGGGTCTCTGTGTGATGAGTCTATGAGTCTGTGTGGTGAGTCTGTGAGTCTCTGTGTGATGAGTCTGTGAGTCTCTGTGCGATGAGTCTATGAGTCTGTGTGGTGAGTCTATGGGTCTCTGTGTGGTGAGTCTGTGGGTCTCTGTGCGATGAGTCTATGGGTCTCTGTGCGATGAGTCTATGAGTCCCTATGTGATGAGTCTATGAGTCTCTGTGTGGTGAGTCTGTGGGTCTCTGTGCGATGAGTCTATGGGTCTCTGTGCGATGAGTCTATGAGTCTGTGTGGTGAGTCTGTGAGTCTCTGTGTGATGAGTCTGTGAGTCTCTGTGCGATGAGTCTATGAGTCTGTGTGGTGAGTCTATGGGTCTCTGTGTGGTGAGTCTGTGGGTCTCTGTGCGATGAGTCTATGGGTCTCTGTGCGATGAGTCTATGAGTCTCTATGTGATGAGTCTATGAGTCTCTGTGTGGTGAGTCTGTGGGTCTCTGTGCGATGAGTCTATGGGTCTCTGTGCGATGAGTCTATGAGTCTGTGTGGTGAGTCTGTGAGTCTCTGTGTGATGAGTCTGTGAGTCTCTGTGCGTTGACCTTGATGAAGACCTCTGGCAGACGCTGTTCGGGCTGCAGGGAGTGAGCGGACGTCTGGATGTAAAAGCCACGCAGGGCGCTGTAGCTCATGGACATGGGCAGGTTGTGAATCTCGGAGAGCTGTTTGATGATCTCTGGGAGAGAGAGAATGGGCAGGTTGTGAATCTCGGAGAGCTGTTTGATGATCTCTGGGAGAGAGAGAATGGGCAGGTTGTGAATCACGGAGAGCTGTTTGATGATCTCTGGGAGAGAGAGAATGGGCAGGTTCTGAATCTCAGAGAGCTGTGTAATGGTCTCTGGGAGGGAGAGAATGGGCAGGTTGTGAATCACGGAGAGCTGTTTGATGATCTCTGAGAGAGAGAGAATGGGCAGGTTGTGAATCTCGGAGAGCTGTTTGATGATCTCTGGGAGAGAGAGAATGGGCAGGTTGTGAATCTCGGAGAGCTGTTTGATGATCTCTGGGAGAGAGAGAATGGGCAGGTTGTGAATCACGGAGAGCTGTTTGATGATCTCTGGGAGAGAGAGAATGGGCAGGTTCTGAATCTCGGAGAGCTGTGTGATGGTCTCTGGGAGAGAGAATGGGCAGGCTGTGAATCACGGAGAGCTGTTTGATGATCTCTGAGAGAGAGAATGGGCAGGGGAGAGAGGGGGAAGAGTGGGGGAGAAAGGAGGAGAGGGGGGGGGGAGATGATGGTGGAACCCACGACCTCCTGCGTACCAGGCGAGGTACTTGACATCTCGCAGCCACCGTGATGATGACGATGATGAGAGAGACACGCAAACTTCAAACGTACAGCAGCAGGCGGTAGAGAGAGAGAGGAAGAGAGAGATACAAAGACGGCCGGGGAGGGCTACGGGTGGGTGAGCCGTGCCGTGCCTTCGATGTCTCCGACAGCCTCGGAGAGGATGCGCCGAGCGAGGTCCAGGAAGCCGTTGAGGCCGGGGCGCACGACGTGGCAGCGCCGTGTCCTGGCCGAGAGGAGGTTGCCCTTGCGGAAGGGCAAATCGTCGGTCAGCACCGTGCGCAGCTTGCCCAGGATCGCAGGGAACCTGGCACGGGGACAGCGGGGGAGGAGACGCGGTGGGGGTTGTGGTGTCGCCGCCGCCATCGACGCCGCCACCGTCGCCGACAACAACGACGACGACAACCGCCGTTCGCCACTAAGTGGCGATGACGTCACCACGACGCTTGTGCCAGGCCATGTGCACTTCAAGGCCACGTGAAGTGTTGAACGCACGCTGGCACGAAGGTCACGGGGCAGACCCAGGTGCCAGGGGGGGACTGACTGAGATGAGTGGCTGATGCACCACCTGTGCCCCCTACTGTGCCAACCCGCTGTGCTTTAGCCACCCGGCGCTCCGCTCGTTGTTGTGAGCGTCGCTCCTCCGCCCTCCGTTGTTGTTGGAGGGCGACTACCTCCAACTGCCCAGTAGCATCCTTCACGAGCCTCCTCCACTGAGTCCGATCTCGACACCGCTGGTACCAGTCATCGGCAAGTCCACTCAGCTCCACGTCCTCCTGTACCACGTCACTCCATCTTCTCTAGCCCCCTCGATCCGGCTGAACAAAAGCTGTTTCGGCATGTGATGGCTGGGCATGCGGGCTACATGGCCCAGCCAACGCAGTGTTGCCTGCCGGAGCTCACCGATGGGACCTTGCCTAGATCTTTCAAGGATTTGTGAGCTCCTCACACAATCCAGCCAGGTTAAACCCAGGATGGATCGTAGACAGGCCAGCCTAAATGTTTCTAACCAGCAAAGATGTTCCCTTAGGGGGGTTCACGTTTCACAGGCATAGAGAAGGGAGGGAATGACTGTGGCCGAGAAGACCTGAAGCTTAGTGCGGAGCGACAGACCAGGTAGCTTCCACACAGCATTACGCAACCGATGAAAAGATAATGCCGCTTGACCGATTCCGAGTGCTGTTAAACCGGAGCCGGTCATGAGCACACTGCCCAGGTATGGGAAACTCTCCACTCTCCCCACAACTATCCCATCACCAATTGGAAGTTGTGGGGGTGGAGTGTCCGATGGCACAAAATACCCAGGCAAGTGCTTAGTTTCAGTGGGTAAGGCTCCACCTCTTAGTGGCAAGCTCCAGGTTCAGCAGCAGTGCCTCCAACTCCTCCTTTGAGTGAGCAGCAATTCCCAGATCATCGGCATACATTACATGGTTGAACAATCGGGAGCCATCCCTTGACCGCACCCGGGCATCGATCAGCCTCCCATTCTATCTGTACCAGATGGGAATTCCTCCGGTACAGCTACTGAAGACTTCACGAACTACGTGGTCAAAATAGATGTTTAATAATGTGGGAGCCAGAGGACATCCCTGCCGCACCCCAAGGTGTACAGGGAATGGCTCCGACTCCCGGCCACGTAGATTTGCCTGGGCCCGCTCACTATCATGAAGGTCCTTAATGATCATGAGCAGAGGGTCAGGGACTTCGAAAGCACGAAGAACAACCCAGAGCCCAGGCCTACTGATGGTGTCATAGGCCTTGGTCAGGTCAATAAAGCAGAGATGTAGGTCTTGTTGGAATTCCCTATACCTATACTGTAGCAGACAGACAGAAAATATGACATGTGCAGGAACGCCTTTTCCTGAAACCGCATTGGGGTTCCGCATGCCTCTTCTAAGCGTGCCTTGCACGGCGATGTTGAATAATCCTTGCTAGGACCTTTCCCGGCACACTGAGGAGTGAGATACCCCTGTAGTTGTTACAGTCTGTGCGGTCCCCCTTCTTAAAGAGGGGGACCACCAGGGCATTCTTCCAATCCTGCGGAACCCATCCAGTGGTCCAGACTGTTGTTATGATGTCATGTAGGACAGTTTGTGCACAAACGCCACCCTTCCTCAGCATTTTGCATGGGAGATCGTCTCTACCCGGTGCCTTTCCTGGTCTCAGACTCTGGATTGCCTTCAGTACTTCCTCAACAGATGGCACCTCAGCCAGCCACTCACAGGGGGTGACTTCTTCCAATATTTGAGGCACCGCAGCCTCAGTAGTGTCATCCCCACTTTGGCCCACGATGTTTTCCAGGTTGAGGGATTTTTCCTCCCCCAGGACCTCACAGAAATGCTCAGCAAATATGCAAACCTGTTCCTCGGGGTCGGAGATTTGGTCACTGTTCTTTCCCCTAATGATGGTAATAGGTGTGGCGCTGCAGGTTATATTTTTTTATGGAGTTAAAGAGCGATTTGTGATCGCGGGCCATTGAGGCAGACTCCATCTCCTCAGCAACCCGCGACCACCACCCATCCTTGCAGCACCTCACGGCTCTCCATACCTCCGAGCAAAGGTTACGGTAAGCCTCCTCATTCTCCGACGCGGGATGCTGTAGGCTATGAGAGTGGGCCTGTCGCTTTTTCTCAGCCAGCCTGAGCACCTCCACTGTCAGCCAAGGTCTCTGGGGAGGTCTGGACCGTGTACCCAAAGCAGCCATTGCAGCTGCATGAGCCACAGTCCTAAATCTCGCCCATTGTCCCTCGACATTAGGAGGAGTGGGGGACGATGCCAACCCCAGCCACACTGAGACCAGGCCACTATGGGTTTAAATGGGGTCCTGGGTGTACACCCACCACCGGAGTGGAAGAATGGCAGGCGCATCTTACAGATGACTAGTCGATGGTCAGTGGGCAGATCAGTACCACGGTAGGTCCTGGTGTCAAGGACATGGGCCCGCATTCGCTGTTCCGTCACTATGACATCCAGTAGATGGCCTTGCTTAGACCCGGCATGCATCCATGATGTTGTGTGGATGCGCCGATGCCGGAACAGCGTGTTGGTAATTATAAGCCCATGGGCTGCACACAAATCTAGCAACCTCCTGCCGTTGTTATTGAGCTGATCTGGCTCATGCCTTCCAATCACTCCAGACCAGGTGTCAGCATCATGACCAACTCGGGCATTGAAGTCACCCAACAAGATGACTCTATCCCGAGGGTCCACTTTAGCTAGCACCTGTGACAGGAGGTTATAGGAGGCATCTGACTTATGCCTGCATCCTTCCACGGATGTTCATCTTCGGTGGGGGCATAACTAACCATGACCACCACTCCTCACCTCTGGTTGATGGGAAGGCGAGCCCAAAAAGTAGCCTGGGGCTTACAGCTTCCCACACCTCACCACCACGCTCCCACGCCCCCTTCATTCTTTTGTTTAGAAGAAGAGCCACTCCTTGTTGTTTGGTAGTCTCCTCCCCTGAGTAGAAGACTGTCCACCCCTCACGGTGGCAGGAGCCAGAGCCGGTCCACCGGACCTCCTGATTACCACAGAGATCCAGGCGGTACCGGTCCAGCTCCCGACAGAGAAGTGGCAACCTCTCCTCCGCAGTGAGCATTCGAACATTCTACGAGGCCATCCGTAGTGGCTTTTCGTTGTTAAAGGAGGAGCCCCGAGGGGAAGGATTCAGTCTCCTGGCTCCGCCAAATGGGGTTTGGCCAGGAGACGTCATAAATGCCTATCCCCCCGGGGCCTCCGGCACAAGCTTATTAATTACATTTTTCATTCATGGTTTGGTGATAATTAATTGAACGTAGATGGGTTACCAGCCCCTCGCACCCATGCAGAGCCCCCAATTGGCTGCTGTGGTGGCTACAAACGTCATTAAGGGAAAAGCCAAAAATCTAAATAGGCCCTCCCCCCATGGCACTGCCCACCACAGCGTTGCCATCCGGTACCAACGAGGAGGTAGGGGGTTGTTTTTGCCACCGTCACAACCCTCACCATCACCACCATCACCCTCACCACCGTCACCACCATCACCACCATCACCACCACCACCCACACCACCACCCCCACTACCACCACCACCACCACTACCACCGTCACCACCATCACCCCCACCACCACCCACACCTCCACCCCCACCACCACCACCACCACCGTCACCACCCCCACCATCACCACCACCTCCTCCACCACCCCCACCCACACCACCACCACCACCACCTCCTCCACCACCATCACCCCCACCACCACCACCCCCACCACCACCCCCACCACCACCACCTCCTCCACCACCATCACCCCCACCACCGTCACCACAGTCACCACCTCCACCACCACCACCAGCCTGGTCTCCTCGTCACCTGCAGTCCAACAGGGAGCTCTGGTAGGCTGTCAGCAGTGGAGTCTTGCAGGGGCTGAGCGCTCGCTGGGAACACAGCAGGGGAGAGATAGGTGAGGGTGACACCTGCACCTGTCACTCACCACTCACCACCTCACCACTCACCACCTCACCACTCAACTCACCTCACCCTTCACTCAACACTCACCCACCCCTCACCAACCCCTCACCTCACCACTCACCTCACCTGCCACTCACCCTACCTGTGGGTGTTGTGGAGGCACCCCCAGTGGCAGCTGTCTCTGTGTGTGAGTCTGCTGTTGCCTAGGGGCACCCCCAGTGGCAGCTGTCTCTGTGTGTGAGTCTGCTGTTGCCTAGGGGCACCCCCAGTGGCAGCTGTCTCTGTGTGTGAGTCTGCTGTGGTCTAGGGGCACCCCCAGGGGCAGCTGTCTCTGTGTGTGAGTCTGCTGTTGCCTAGGGGCACCCCCAGTGGCAGCTGTCTCTGTGTGTGAGTCTGCTGTTGCCTAGGGGCACCCCCAGTGGCAGCTGTCTCTGTGGGTGAGTCTGCTGTAGCCTAGGGGCACCCCCAGTGGCAGCTGTCTCTGTGTGTGAGTCTGCTGTAGCCTAGGGGTACCCCCAGTGGCAGCTGTCTCTGTGTGTGAGTCTGCTGTGGCCTAGGGGCACCCCCAGTGGCAGCTTAATGATAATGATAGTGATCAATAATAATTAGTGATGATAGTGATCAATAATAATTAGTGATGACAGTGATTAACAATAATTAGTGATGATAGTGATCAATAATAATTAGTGATGACAGTGATTAACAATAATTAGTGGTGATAGTGATCAATAATAATTAGTGATGACAGTGATGAACAATAATTAGTGGTGATAGTGATCAATAATAATTAGTGATGACAGTGATTAACAATAATTAGTGATGATAGTGATTAACAATAATTAGTGATGATAGTGATTAATAATAATTAGTGATGATAGTGATTAACGATGATTAGTGATGATGGTGATTAACAATAATTAGTGGTGATAGTGATCAATAATAATTAGTGATGACAGTGATTAACAATAATTAGTGATGATAGTGATTAACAATAATTAGTGATGACAGTGATTAACGATAATTAGTGATGATAGTGATTAACAATAATTAGTGATGATAGTGATTAACAATAATTAGTGATGACAGTGATTAACAATAATTAGTGATGATGGTGATTAACAATAATTAGTGATGATGGTGATTAACAATAATTAGTGATGATAGTGATCAATAATAATTAGTGATGACAGTGATTAACAATAATTAGTGATGATAGTGATCAATAATAATTAGTGATGACAGTGATTAACAATAATTAGTGATGACAGTGATCAATAATAATTAGTGATGACAGTGATTAACAATAATTAGTGATGATAGTGATTAACAATAAGTAGTGATGATAGTGATTAACAATAATTAGTGATGACAGTGATCAATAATAATTAGTGATGACAGTGATTAACAATAATTAGTGATGATAGTGATTAACAATAAGTAGTGATGATAGTGATTAACAATAATTAGTGATGACAGTGATCAATAATAATTAGTGATGATAGTGATTAACAATAATTAGTGATGATAGTGATTAATGATAATTAGTGATGGTAGTGATTAACAATAATTAGTGATGACAGTGATTAATGATAATTAGTGATCATAGCGATGAACAATAATTAGTGATGACAGTGATTAATGATAATTAGTGATGGTAGTGATTAACAATAATTAGTGATGACAGTGATCTTGGGCAGGCGATGTAACCTGCAGTGGAGACACCAACTCCAGGACATGCTTGAGGTGGATGGCGTAGTTGATCTTAGACTCAGCAGTTCTCAACTGGAACAGGGTGGATGGATAGACAGATACATAGATAGATACATTTTGATTTAAAGCTTTCGTGACCGCAGGGATTCATATTCTTGGTTCTTTCGGTAAAGTCACCACGTAGAAAGGGAAACTATAAAATAATAAAAATATAAAACAATAAAATTATCACGAAGTTTCGACTGCAACACAAGTAATCATCATCAAGGTGTGAAAACCACAGCAAGAAAATTGTATTGTTTTATATTTATATTATTTCCCTTCTACGTGACTTTACCGAATATAGATAGATACATGTAGAGATAAATATAGACAAATAAATAGATCACTAAATAGCCTCTCTCTCTACATCACGGGTGGGGAACCTTTTTTCTACCAAGGGCCATTTGGATATTTACAACATCATTCGCGGGCCATACAAAATTGATCAACTTAAAAATTAGCCCGTTATATCCGGTCAAA
This sequence comes from Petromyzon marinus, assembly GCF_048934315.1. Taxonomy (NCBI): domain Eukaryota; kingdom Metazoa; phylum Chordata; class Hyperoartia; order Petromyzontiformes; family Petromyzontidae; genus Petromyzon; species Petromyzon marinus. Next base: position 900,152 of record NW_027423037.1, on the reverse strand, counting down.
CGTTTAATTAACTCGCCCCTAATGCGATGGGCTGGAACTGCTTCTCTTTGGCGAAGCGTTTGGTGATGTTAGCCGGTATTGACGATGTTGTTGCTACTCGCAACTGCTCTTCCAGGTTTGCTCTACCTAGATTTATTGAATTTCGAGTCCTGCCTGCGGTTGCCTTGGCAGGGCCAGAGACCGGACGTTCCCCACCCCTGTTTAACGTGATGAAGGGGTACTGTGTGGTGCTGAGCGAGGTGATGCTGATGATGATTAAAGTGATCATCTCACCGTCTCTGTCTTAGGGATTTGAATCAGCATTGAGAGGTGGTCTACATCCAGAAACTGACTGATAGCTGCACACACATACACACAGACATCACACATATACACACAGACACACACACAGACATACACAACAACAACAACCGCCATTTGCCACTAAGTGGCGGTGACGTCACCACGACGCTTGTGCTAGGCCATGTGCACCTTGAGGCCACATGAAGTGTCGAACGCCCACCGGCAGGTGGTCACGGGGCAGACCCAGGTGCCACGGGTCGACTGACTAAGATGACTGAGATGACTGGCTGATGCACCACCTGTGCCCCCTACTGTGCCAACTTGCTGTGCTTTAGCCACCCGGCGCTCCGCTCGTCGTTGTGAGCGTCGCTCCTCCGCCCTCCGTTGTTGTTGGAGGGCGACTGCCTCCAACTGCCCAGTAGCGTCCTTCACGAGCCTCCTCCACAGAGGCCGATCTTGACACCGCTGGTACCAGTCATTGGCAAGTCCACTCAGCTCCACGTCCTCCTGTACCACATCACTCCATCTCTTCTCTAGCCCGTGCCGCGCCCGTTTAGCCCCCTCAATCCGGCCGAACAAAATCTATTTGGGCATGTGGTGATTGGGCATGCGGGCTACATGGCCCAGCCAACGCAGTCTTGCCTGCCGGAGGAGCTCACCGATGGGACTTTGTCCAAATTTTTCGAGGATTTGTGAGCTCCTTACACAATCCAGCCTGGTTAAACCCAGGATTGATCGTAGGCAGGCCAGCCTAAATATTTCTAACCGGCGAAGATGTTCCATTAGGGGGGTACACGTTTCACAAGCGTAGAGAAGGGAGGGAAGACCCGAAGCTTCGTGCGGAGCGACAGACCAGGTAACTTCCACACAGCGTTACGCAACCGATTAAAAGATAATGCCGCTCGACTGATTCGGAGTGAGACCTCTGCTGTTAAACCGGAGCCGGTCATGAGCACATTGCCCAGGTATGGGAAACTCTCCACTCTCTCCACAACTGCCCCATCACCCACATACCCACTCACCCACCCACCCAACCACTCACTCACCCACTCACCCACCCACCCACTCACTCACCCACTCACCCACCCACATACCCACCCACCCACTCAGCTACCCACCCACCAACCCACCCACCCACCGGCCTGCACTCTATAGAAGTTGTCTTCCTGCATCAGCTCATCCACACAGTCGAGACGGCCTCTGAGCGTCTCTTCGTCCACCAGCGGCTCGTGGATGTTGGCTCTGAGCCGGCGCGCTCCTCCACGCGTCCTCGTGTAGTTGAGCACCCCGAATAGCGAGTGGGAGCTCCTGGGTGCACGCTCGCACGCACACACGCACACACACGGGTGGAGGAGGGTCACACACACACACACATCCACACACTCATACCACACTCACACCCACACATACACGCACACACACCAACACACACACACTACCACACTTGGACCCACACACACCCCCACACACACCAACACACACCAACACACATACCAACACACACACACCAACACAAACCACAAAACAACAACAACCACCATTCACCACTAAGTGGCGGTGACATCACCACGACGCTTGTGCCAGGCTATGTGCACCCTGAGGCCACGTGAAGTGTCGAACGCCCACTGGCAGGAGGTCACGGGGCAGACCCAGGTGCCACGGGTCGACTGACTGAGATGACTGGCTGATGCACCACCTGTGCCCCCTACTGTGGCAACCTGCTGTGCTTTAGCCACCCGGCGCTCCGCTCGTTGTTGTGAGCGTCGCTCCTCTGCCCTCCATTGTTGTTGGAGGGCGACTGCCTCCAACTGCCCAGTAGCGTCCTTCACGAGCCTCCTCCACAGAGGCCGATCTTGACACCGCTGGTACCAGTCATCGGCAAGTCCACTCAGCTCCACGTCCTCCTGTACCACATCACTCCATCTCTTCTCTAGCCCGTGCCGCACCCGCTTAGCCCCCTCAATCCGGCCGAACAAAAGCTGTTTCGGCATGTGGTGGCTGGGCATGCGGGTTACATGACCTATCCGAGGGGCCACTCTATCCCGAGGGGCCACTTTAGCCAGCACCTGTGACAGGAGGTCATAGAAGGCATCTGACTCATCGGCTTTGCCTGCATCCCTCCACGGATGTTCATCTTCGGTGGGGGCATAAGTAACCACGACCACCATTCCTCGCCTCGGGTTGATGGGAAGGCGAGCCCAAAGTAGCCTGGGGCTTACAGCTTCCCACACCTCACCGCCACGCTCCCACGCCCCCTTCATTCTTTTGTTCAAAAGAAGAACCACTCCCTGTTGTTTGGCAGTCTGCTGTCCCGAGTAGAGGACTGTCCACCCCTCATGGTGGCAGGAGCCAGAGCCAGTCCACCGGACCTCCTGAATGCCACATAGATCCAGGCGGTACCGGTCCAGCTCCCGACAGAGGAGTGGCAGCCTCTCCTCCGCAGTGAGCGTTCGAACATTCCACGTGGCCACCCGTAGTGGTTTTTCGTTGTTTCTGGAGGAGCCCCGAGGGTAGATATTCAATCTCCTGGCTCCACACACAACCACACACACCACACACACCCACACACCCACACACACACACCACACCAACACCCACACACACACACCACACACACCAACACACACACCAACACACACACACCAACACACAGAAGGGGGAGCGGCTATCCCCGCTAGCGAGGGAGGAGGAGGAGGCATCGTCTACCGGGGGTCGTGGGAGTTGCGCAGCAGCTCCAGGTTGGCGGCCGTGGTGCCGTCGATCATGGCGGTGCGCTCACTGCCGCAGAAGGAGACGCGCACGGAGGCCGGGGCGAGCACCACGCCCTGGATGAACTCCACATACTGCAGCAGCGCCGCCAGCGAAGCCAGGCAGTAGTATCTGGGGGTGGTGGGCGGGGGGTCGGTGAGTGGGAGGGTGAGAGGGGGGTGGGTGAGTGGATGGGTGAGTGGGTGGATGAGTGGATGGGTGAGTGGATGGGTGGGTGGGTGAGTGAGTGGGTAACCCTAACCACTCCATCTCTTCTCTAGCCCGTACCGTGCCCGTTTAGCCCCCTCGATGCGGCCGAACAAAAGCTGTTTGGGCATGTGGTGGCTGGGCATGCGGGCTACATGGCCCAGCCAACGCAGCCTTGCCTGCCGGAGGAGCTCACCGGTGAGCTCCTCACCCACACACTCACCCATAGACCCACACACTCACCCACACACTCACCCACACACTCACTCACCCACACACCGACTCAGCCACTCACAGACCCACACACCCACACATTCACCCACTCACTCACCCACACACCCACACACCCACTCACACACACACACACCCACACACACTCACTCACCCACACACACCCACACACACACCCACACACGCCCACACTCACCCACACACACGCACACACACACCCACACACACCCACTCACTTCCCCTGCACGTCCATGAGCACGGTGGCCATGTGGGGCACGCAGAGCCTCCGCACGGCGTCCATGCCCCGCTCCTCGTTGAAGTATTTCCTCAGCACCGTGGTCACGTGGGCCTCCTGCACACGCACTCACCACGAGGTGGCAGCACCCACTGTGGTGCGTCTGTGGGTCTCTGGTGAGTCTTTTGGTCTCTGTGTGGTGAGTCTGTGGGTGTCTGTGTGGTGAGTCTGTGGGTCTCTGTGTGATGAGTCTATGGGTCTCTGTGTGATGAGTCTATGGGTCTCTGTGTGGTGAGTCTGTGGGTCTCTGTGTGGTGAGTCTATGGGTCTCTGTGCGATGAGTCTATGGGTCTCTGTGTGGTGAGTCTGTGGGTCTCTGTGTGATGAGTCTAGGAGTCTCTGTGTGTGGTGAGTCTATGGGTCTCTGTGTGATGCGTCTGTGGGTCTCTGTGTGATGAGTCTGTGGGTCTCTGTGTGGTGAGTCTATGGGTCTCTGTGTGTTGAGTCTATGCGTCTCTGTGTGATGAGTCTATGGCTCTCTGTGTGATGAGTCTATGGGTCTCTGTGTGATGAGTCTATGGGTCTCTGTGTGATGAGTCTATGGGTCTCTGTGTGATGAGTCTATGGCTCTTTGTGTGATGAGTCTATGGGTCTCTGTGTGATGAGTCTATGGCTCTCTGTGTGATGAGTCTATGGGTCTCTGTGTGGTGAGTCTATGGGTCTCTGTGTGGTGAGTCTAGGAGTCTCTGTGTGATTAGTCTATGGCTCTGTATGTGATGAGTCTAGGAGTCTCCGTGTGGTGAGTCTGTGGCTCTCTGCGTGATGAGTCTATGGGTCTCTGTGTGATGAGTCTATGTCTCTATGTGATGAGTCTATGAGTCTCTGTGTGATGAGTCTATGGCTCTCTGTGTGATGAGTCTATGGGTCTCTGTGTGATGAGTCTAGGAGTCTCCGTGTGGTGAGTCTATGGCTCTCTGTGTGATGAGTCTAGGAGTCTCCGCGTGGTGAGTGGTGGCGATGCCCTCCGTGCGTGCTCACAGGGAAGTAGTCCCTCAGCAGGGTGAACATTTTGCTGGCGTTTGGGTTGCAGGCCGTGTGCGGCATCACCACCTCCAGCGGGCGTAGCACCTGCAGCTTGGTGATCGCCTGAACAAGCAGCAGCAGCAGCAGCGCCAGCAACGAGAACAACAGGCTGAGGTGCAGCAGGAGGAGGTCACGGGACAGACCCAGGTGCAGTGGGTTGACTGCTGTGCCAGGCTAGGTGCACCAGGAGGAGGTCATGGGACAGACCCAGGTGCAGTGGGTTGACTGCTGTGCCAGGCTAGGTGCACCAGGAGGAGGTCACGGGACAGACCCAGGTGCAGTAGGTTGACTGCTGTGCCAGGCTAGGTGCACCAGGAGGAGGTCACGGGACAGACCCAGGTGCAGTGGGTTGACTGCTGTGCCAGGCTAGGTGCACCAGGAGGTCACGGGACAGACCCAGGTGCAGTGCGTTGACTCCTGTGCCAGGCTAGGTGCACCAGGAGGAGGTCACGGGACAGACCCAGGTGCAGTGGGTTGACTCCTCTGCCAGGCTAGGTGCACCAGGAGGAGGTCACGGGACAGACCCAGGTGCAGTGGGTTGACTGCTGTGCCAGGCTAGGTGCACCAGGAGGAGGTCACGGGACAGACACAGGTGCAGTGGGTTGACTGCTGTGCCAAGGTAGGTGCATGAGGTAAGGTAATATAAAAAAACTAGTGTTTAATAGTTTAAGACTAACTTAACCTGTCAATGTATATATATACTGCATACCGTCAGAATAACGACATGCACACATTGGCACGTAGCTACTTACGTGGCTACTGGGCCCCGCACTTTCAAGGGCCCCGCGCTAAACGCTTTCAAGCGATCAATTCCGGTTCGGTGATTCTGCTCTCTTACCAGAATACGAAACCGCCCTTCAGCTTTTACGAACGGCTGAGCGTGTTGAAGGTTCAGTTTCAGTTTTCAGTTTATTTTGGGTATAGCTCTGTGAGCCATCCGGCTCTTGAATCAGAGTGCAACCGCAACAAACCAACAAAAACACGACCAAGAAAAGCATCAAATTTTGACTTAAAGCTTTCGTGACTGCAGTGATTCATATTCTCAGCTCTTTCGGTAAAGTCACGTTGAAGGGAAACAATAAAATAATAAGCACAGAGACAATTTCAACCGAGAAGATGTATTCTGGCTTAGCAATCATTGGAAGGATTTGATAAACTATTTCAGGTCTTAATTGATTGTTCACGCTTACGGTGGCTTTCAGACAGCATACATTAATTTTTCGTCTCCCCCCTCCTCTTTTCAGAACATAGATGGACTCGTCATTCTAAATAAACTGACAAATCGTGGCGCTAACGTATTTTTATAAATAAATGCACCGATTGAAAATAAATAAATTAATGTGAACCGCCACTTCTTTCAAATGTTTCTTGCCATTGGTTTTGACACCTGATGATGACCGTTTGTGTTATGGTCGAAACGTCGTGAGAATTTTTATAGTTTTATATATATTTTATTATTTTATTGTTTCCCTTCAACGTGGTGACTTTACCGAAAGAGCTAAGAATATGAATTACTGCTGCAGTCACGAAAGCTTCAAATCAAAACAACCACAACCACAAAGAAAACTTAGGTTAGAGATGCGTCGCATTATCCGGCCGTACAGCAAGTGAAAAAAATGACAATCGTTTTACCGCGCAGGTGAAGAATGTGCGTGTTTTAGTTTTTAATTCAGGGCCCGCTTCATAACACGCACTGCACGGGGGGGGGGGCCCTTTGTGTTCGTGCACGGAGAGAGAAGGAGGGGCGGAGGCTGACCTTGACGTAGGGCTGGCTGTCGGGGAACTGACACAGCACCAGCTCGGGGCAGCGCAGGTCGATGCTGGCCAGGCCGACCTCGCCCCGAGCGATACCTCGGCCCTCTGCCAACGCCACCACCACCGACCTCGCCTCCACCTCCTCCTCCTCCTCGTCGTCGCCGGCGTCGGCGTCGTCAGTCGTGGAGAACGAGGTCGCTGCGGGGCCACAAGAGAGACGGGGTGCTGCCTCCTGTCGTGAGTCGATGAACGGTGGTGAGTCTACGGGTCTCTGTGTGAGTCTACGGGTCTCTGTGTGAGTCTACGGGTCTCTGTGTGAGTCTACGGGTCTCTATGTGAGTCTATGGGTCTCTGTCTGAGTCTATGGGTTTTTGTGTCAGTCTATGGGTCTCTGTGTGAGTCTATGGGTCTCTGTGTGAGTCTACGGGTCTCTGTGTGAGTCTACGGGTCTCTGTGTGAGTCTACGGATCTCTGTGTGAGTCTATGGGTCTCTGTGTGAGTCTACGGGTCTCTGTGTGAGTCTACGGGTCTCTGTGTGAGTCAATGGGTCTCTGTGTGAGTCTATGGGTCTCTGTGCGAGTCTACGGGTCTCTGTGTGAGTCTATGAAGGGTGGCGAGTCTATGGGTCTCTGTGTGAGTCTATGGGTTTCTGTGTTAGTCTACGGGTCTCTGTGTGAGTCTATGGGTCTCTGTGTGAGTCTATGGGTTTCTGTGTGAGTCTGCGGGTCTCTGTGCGAGTCTATGGGTCTCTGTGTGAGTCTATGGGTTTCTGTGTGAGTCTATGGGTCTCTGTGTGAGTCTATGGGTCTCTGTGTGAGTCTATGGGTTTCTGTGTGAGTCTATGGGTCTCTGTGTGAGTCTATGGGTTTCTGTGTGAGTCTACGGGTCTCTGTGCGAGTCTATGGGTCTCTGTGTGAGTCTATGGGTTTCTGTGTGAGTCTATGGGTCTCTGTGTGAGTCTATGGGTCTCTGTGTGAGTCTATGGGTTTCTGTGTGAGTCTATGGGTCTCTGTGTGAGTCTATGGGTCTCTGTGCGAGTCTACGGGTCTCTGTGTGAGTCTATGAAGGGTGGTGAGGCTATGGGTCTCTGTGTGAGTCTATGAAGGGTGGTGAGTCTACGGGTCTCTGTGCGAGTCTATGGGTTTCTGTGTGAGTCTACGAGTCTCTGTGTGAGTCTACGGGTCTCTGTGCGAGTCTACCGGTGGACGTGGTGGCCCTGCTGCTGCTGCCGGGCGCATGCCGCTGGCGTTGCCGCCGCGAGCCGCCTGGCGCCGCACGGAACCGGGAAGCGGGGAGGGGCGCCCGCGGGGCCCAGGAGGAGAAGCCTGGCATCACCACGGTGGGAGCATCACCGCAGCCGCCACCGCCACCACCGCCGCGGGCCCTGCCGCCGCCGCGGGCCCTGGTGCCGCCGCTGGTGGTTGTGGCGGTGTCGGCGTTGCCGCTCCGGTCGGCCAATCCCGACTCTGGGAACAAGAGAAACGGGGGGGGGGGGCGGACGGAGACTTAATTAAAGCGGTCCGTTTTCTTCGGGGCTCCTCGCGCTCACGGCCCTGTTCCAACGCGGCACGGGGGGAGCGCGATGGCACCAGAAGGCCGACATCGTTCAAGAGAGAGGCTTCACCAAAAACAGAAGAGAGAGAGCTTGCATACTTCGACAGCTGGCGAGGAACGACGCCTCCCTCTCGTCTCCCCCCCCCACCGCCCACCAACCCCAGCGAGGTCTTGTGCGAAATCCTGTTTGGCAGGATTAATTGTGCTCCCCTTTACAAGACCCTAGTGGAGGGAGCGAGCTGATTTTCTAAAGGGAGGGGGGGGAGAGGCTGCGTAGGGCCACACATTCGCTCGACGCAACATCACAGAACGGTGCCCGGAATGGAAAGCCGTGGGCTTGTCGGGGCCTTAACGCTCCGCAGGGAGCGGAGAGCAGCGAGATGCAATCTGTTCCTTAAACCTGCTGTGACCGCAGGAATTCATGTTGTTGAGTTATTTCGGCAAAAACTCACGTAGGTACGAAAACATTTTAATGGATCACGACGTTTGGATCGCGACACAAGCAACCGTCACCAGGTGTGAAACGAACACAGCAGGTGGACCGCCGACGTAGGAGCTGACGTAGTAGCAGTCCACGTGACCTCACCAAAAGAACCAAAGGATAAGGAGCAAGAGGAGCCAAAGTACGGTAATCCGTCAACATCAAAATAATCCGCGGAGAGGCGTCATCCCCCTCAGGGACGGAGCCAGGATTTTCAGCCCGGGGTGACATTCAATAAATGTAAACTTCAAGAATGATTAGAGATTTCGATTTAAAGCTTTCATGACTGCAAGGATTCATCTTCTTTGGTTCTTGCGGTAAAGTCACCACGTAGAATGAGAATAAAATAATAAAACAATAAAAGTCTCACGACGTTTCGGCCACAACACAAGTGGCCTTCTTCAGGTTTAAAGGGACAGACCTGTTGGGACGACAGGTGGCCTGAAGAAGGCCACCTGCGTTGCGGCCGAAACGTCGTGATAATTTTATTGTTTTATTTTATTATTTTATTCTCATTCTACGTGGTGGTGACTTTACCGAAAGAACCAAAGAAGATGATTAGAGAGTCAGGCTTGAACCAGACGCCATCGGTTTGGCGACACGCTCTGACGGTGCAGTTACACGAAGTCCGCCGGACCGAGTGTCGTGCACTTACACGCACAATGTTTCAGATTTTTCGATTTTTTATTTTTTTTTCGGGGGTGACAATTGTCTAACCCTGTCACCCCCCCCCCCGCCCCCTGGCTCCGCCGCTGATTGCCCTCCTGCACTCTCTCTGACCTTGCATCCTGGAGTGGCGTGCCGCGGGCGTGGAGCTGAGCAAAGACGAGGAGGCGGAGGAGGTGGAGGCGGTGGTGCTGTGTAGCTTGGCTCTGGTCTTTGTGCGCCGGGGAGGAGAATCCAGCAGTAGGCCAAACGAGTACTTGGGACCCTTCGTGGACATCCTGCAACCAAGCCTGGGGGTGAGCGAGATGTTGACTACCTCACCTGGTATACAGCAAGAGGTCGTGTGTTCCACCACCATCATCATCATCACGGTGGCTAGGAGATGTTGACTACCTCGCCTGGTATACAGCAGGAGGTTGTGGGTTCCACCATCATCATCATCACGGTGGCTAGGAGATGTTGACTACCTCGCCTGGTATACAGCAGGAGGTCGTGGGTTCCACCACCACCATCATCATCATCACGGTGGCTAGGAGATGTTAACGCCTGAGCCTGGCAGTGATTAGGAAGCTTGGGGAATATTCAAATCTGTGGGAGGGGCTTAACGCTGCTCAAACGATGAGGATCTGCGAGATTACCTCATCCGATTTCAAAAGAGCGGATCACCTGTCAGACACACACACAGCCATCACACACACACAGACATCACACACACATCACACACACAGACATCACACACACAAGACACACACAGACATCACACACACACAAGACACACACACACATCACACAAGACACACACAGACATCACACACACACAGACACACACAAGACACACACAGACATCACACACACAGCCATCACTCACACACACAATACACACACAGACATCACACACACAGACATCACACACAGACACACACACAGACATCACACACACACAAAAGACTCACACAGACATCACACACAGACACACACAAGACACACACACACAAGACACACCCACACAGACATCACACACACAGACATCATACACACAAGACACACACAGACATCACACAAGACACACACACAGACATCACACACACATCATACACACAGACATCACACACACACAGACACACACAAGACACACACAGACATCACATACACACAGCCATCACACACACACACAAGACACACACAGACATCACACACACATCACACACACACAGACACACACAAGACACACACAGACATCACACACACAACACACACACACAAGACACACAGACATCACACACACACAAAGACATCACACACACACGACACACACACAGACATCACACACAGACATCACACACACGACACACACAGAGACATCACACACACAGAGACATCACACACACACAGACATCACACACACACAGACATCACACACACACAAGACACACACAGACATCACACACACATCACACACACAAGACGCACACAGACATCACACACACACACAAGACACACACAGACATCACACACACACGACACACACACAGACATCACACACAGACATCACACACACACGACACACACAGAGACATCACACACACACAGACATCACACACACACAGACATCACACACACACAGACATCACACACACACACAAGACACACACAGACATCACACACACATCACACACACACAGACATCACACACACACAGACATCACACACACACAGACATCACACACACACAAGACACACACAGACATCACACACACACGACACACACACAGACATCACACACAGACATCACACACACACGACACACACAGAGACATCACACACACAGAGACATCACACACACACAGACATCACACACACACAGACATCACACACACACACAAGACACACACAGACATCACACACACATCACACACACACAGACATCACACACACACAGACATCACACACACACAAGACACACACAGACATCACACACAAAGACCCCCCGTACAGCCTTAACAATCTGTAGGGGCGAGTGCTGTAAGCGAGTAGCAGCACCTATAAGGGCCGGCACGGCACACGAGGGGGTGGGTGGCCAACACCACGCCCGACCGCCTTTGTCTCCCCCAGTGGTGATGTTTACTACACACCACTACACCAGGTACTCATTTGAGGCTGAGTCGACCTAGGGGAGGCCCAGGACCGGTTCAGAGAATCGTAGCGCGGCGTAGCGCTAACCACTACACTACCGCTCCCCACATACACACACACAGACACACACAGAGACACACACATCACACACAGAGACACACCCAGAGACACACACACAGAGACACACATATCACACACGGAGACACACACATCACACAGAGACACACACACAGAGATACACACAGAGACACGCACACAGAGACACACACCACACACAGAGACACACACACAGAGACACACACGGAGACACACACACAGAGACACACACACATCACACACAGAGACACACACCACACAGAGACACACACACAGAGACACACACGTACACACACAGAGACACACACAGAGACACACACCACACACAGAGACACACATGTACACACACACACGGAGACACTCACACAGAGACACACACACGGAGACACACAGAGACACACACACACAGAGACACACACAGAGACACACATACAGAGACACACACATTACACACAGAGACACACAGACACACACACATCACACACACATACGTACACACAGATACACACACAGAGACACAGATACACACACATACACACAGATACACACACTATTACACCATTCAACTACAGACGAGAGACCTTCTGCAGTGATCTATCAGTGCAGGAGCGGAGCTGCTGTGAGGCGAGGCGCTTGGAGCTCTCTGATTGGTCCAAGCGGCGACTTGGAGCCAATCAGATTTGGTTCCTCCCTAGCCACGTGACGCGGGATTTTTTTTCCCGCCAAATTTTTGAGACTCCTCCTCGGCCAGGCGCCATTTTGAGAGTCGTGAGGTGCGGATTTGAATTTTTTTTTATTTCGGAGCAGAAATTAACGACGATGACGACCCCCCAGGGGTGCGAGATCGCCTCTCGTGAGGGAAAACGTGAGGTAAAAAGTGGCCTCAAATGTCCAGCCCGTGATTCGCAGATAGTTTAAATATGCACTGTTGAATTTATGGGCAGTGTTGGGTCTATGGGGCAGTGTTGAGGCTCTGGGACATTGACCAAATACAAACGATTTAATTTGTGAATAATAATGTAGCCTGGTTATTAAGTATGGTGAGTGTACTGACAGTCTATAATGTAGACTGTAGTAATGGTTATTAAGTTTGGTGAGTGTACTACAGTCTATAATGTAGACTGTAGTAATGGTTATTAAGTATGGTGAGTGTACTGACAGTCTATAATGTAGACAGTCTATAATGTAGACTGTAGCCTGGTTATTAAGTATGGTGAGTGTACTGACAGTCTATAATGTAGACTGTAGTAATGGTTATTAAGTTTGGTGAGTGTACTACAGTCTATAATGTAGACTGTAGTAATGGTTATTAAGTATGGTGAGTGTACTGACAGTCTATAATGTAGACAGTCTATAATGTAGACTGTAGCCTGGTTATTAAGTATGGTGAGTGTACTGACAGTCTATAATGTAGACTGTAGTAATGGTTATTAAGTATGGTGAGTGTACTGACAGTCTATAATGTAGACTGTAGTAATGGTTATTAAGTATGGTGAGTGTACTGACAGTCTATAATGTAGACTGCAGTAATGGTTATTAAGTATGGTGTTTGTACTGACAGTCTATAATGTAGACTGTAGCCTGGTTATTAAGTATGGTGTTTGTACTGACAGTCTATAATGTAGACTGTAGCCTGGTTATTAAGTATGGTGAGTGTACTGACAGTCTATAATGTTGACTGTAGCAATGGTTATTAAGCTGAGTGAGTGTACTGGCAGTCTATAATGTAGACTGTAGCGGTACGTAGCTAACCGTGCTAATTGTGTTTTGGTTGCATTTTGCACAATTATAATCGTACAATATGGCACCAATCTTTAGCACGAATGTTCAGTTTTATCCTGAACATTCAGCTCTGACACTTTCAGTGAATACCTGAAATGATTTCCATTGAGAATGTCAATCTCTTGACACTTAAGGGGAAAATAACCCGGTGGGTTATGACCACGCGATGCCTCGCATTCACCAAGACAATGCAGTGAATGTGCTGGGGGAAAGTAAGCACATTAAGAGCAAATATCCTAAAAAAAATGTTTTGATAAAACTTGACCATAACGTACTCTTTGGCTTTTTCGGTGAAGTCACATAACGGCCAGCATGTTTTTTTTTTCCCTCCAAATGTTTTTGTAATCTGTGCACAAGACCTGATGAAACGAATAACATTTTTTTAAAATAACCCACGTGACAGATCCAACTAATCTCTCTTAAACTATAAACTAGTTTTTCTATTTTATTGTACAAGGTAAGGCCCACTGAGCTATGTAGCTTTTTTTCACAAGCGACCTGGCCATCACGAATGAAAGCTCAACACAAAGTGACTTCATCGTGTGGAAATGTATCGCAGTTAAATATTTTAAATGCGTGACGTTAATTCTAAATCTGGAGGGGGGGAAACCGGAGGAACCAGAAACAAATCCATGCAACCACGAGGCAGAGACACGCACACTCCAAATATACTACCAGCAGCTCCACTATCAACAACAACAACCGCAGTTCGCCACTAAGTGGCGGTGACATCACCACGACGCTTGTGCCAGGCGATGTGCACCTTGAGGCCACGTGAATTGTCGAACGCCCGCTGGCAGGAGGTCACGGGGCAGACCCAGATGCGACAGGTCGACTGACTGAGACGACTGGCTGATGCACCACCTGTGCCCCCTACTGTGCCAACTTGCTGTCCTCAACGGATGGCACCTCAGCCAGCCACTCACAGGGGTGACTTCTTCCAATATTTGAGGCACCGCAGCCTCAGCAGGGTCATCCTCACTTTGTGCCACGATGTTTTCCTGGCTGAGGGATTTTCCCTCCCCCAGGACCTCACAGAAATGCTCAGCAAATCTGCGAACCTGTTCCTGGGGGTCGGAGATTGGATCACCATTTTTTCCCCTAATGATGGTAATAGGTGTGGCGCTGCAGGTTACTTTTTTGATGGAGTTAAATAGAGATTTGTGATCACGGGCCACTGAGGCAGACTCCATCTCCTCAGCAACCCGCGACCACCACCCATCCTTGCAGCGCCTCACGGCTCTCCGAACCTCCGAGCGAAGGCTGCGGTAAGCCTCCTCATTCTCTGACGTGGGATTCTGTAGCCGATGACAGTGGGCCTGTCGCTTTTTCTCAACCATCCTGAACACCTCCTCTGTCAGCCAGGGTCTCTGGGGAGGTCTGGACCGCGTACCCAAAGCAGCCATTGCAGCTGCATGAGTCACAGTCCTAAACCTCGCCCATTTACCCTCGACATCAGGAGGAGTCGGGGACGATGCCAATCCCAGCCGCAAGCGATGATGAAATTCTCGCTTGCAACTTTCATCAGATAACTGAGACCAGGCCACTTTATGTTGGAATGGGGTCCTGGGTGTACACCCACCACCGGAGTGGAAGAATGGCAGGCGCATCTTACAGATGACTAGTCGATGGTCAGAGGGCAGATCAGCTCCACGGTAGGTCCTGGTGTCAAGGACATGGGCTCGCATTCGCTGGTCCGTCACTATGTAGTCCAGCAGATGTTCTTGCTTGGACCCGGCATGCATCCATGATGTTGTGTGGATGCGCCGATGCCGGAACAGCGTGTTGGTAATTACAAGCCCATGGGCTGCACAAAAATCTTGCAGCCTCCTACCGTTGTTATTGGGCTGATCTGGCCCATGCCCTCCAATCACTCCAGACCAGGTGCCAGTATCATGACCAACTCGGGCATTGAAGTCACCCAACATGATGACTCTATCCCGAGGGGCCACTTTAGCCAGCACCTGTGACAGGAGGTCATAGAAGGCATCTGACTCATCGGCTTTGCCTGCATCCCTCCACGGATGTTCATCTTCGGTGGGGGCATAAGTAACCACGACCACCATTCCTCGCCTCCGGTTGATGGGAAGGCGAGCCCAAAGTAGCCTGGGGCTTACAGCTTCCCACACCTCACCGCCACGCTCCCACGCCCCCTTCATTCTTTTGTTCAAAAGAAGACCCACACCCTGTTGTTTGGCAGTCTGCTGCCCCGAGTAGAGGACTGTCCACCCCTCATGGTGGCAGGAGCCAGAGCCGGTCCACCGGACCTCCTGAATGCCGCATAGATCCAGGCGGTACCGGTCCAGCTCCCGACAGAGGAGTGGCAGCCTCTCCTCTGCAGTGAGCGTTCGAACATTCCACGTGGCCACCCGTAGTGGCTTTTCGTTGTTTCTGGAGTAGCCCCGAGGGTAGGTATTCAATCTCCTGGCTCCGCCAATTGGGGTTTGGCCAGGAGACGTCATAGACGCCTGGCCCCCTGGGGCCTCCGGCACAAGCTTATTAGTTACATATTTCAGTTTAATTCGTGGTTTCGTGGTAATTAATTGAAGGTGGAGGGGTTACCAGCCCCTCGCACCCGTCCAGAGCCCCCGTTTAGCCCCTGTGGTGGACACATATGCCATGAGGGGAGGAGCCAATCAAAATTGGATCTCCCCCCACAGCACTGTCCACGACAGAGTTGCCCGTCCGGCACCGCGAGGAGGTAGGGGGTTGTTTTGCCGGACACACACTGACACACACACTGACACACCATGATACACACACTGACTGGAGGAGGTGGAGCGTGGTCAACACATCTACGCCTGAAACATTTTAGAAAGAAGCGGAGAATACGGAACAACCCACCTGTTGTCCATTTCGATTTCCGTGTTGCCTCTAATCTTCAGTCTTGCTGTGTATCCACCGTCTGCTGGAGCTCACCTTCTATAGCGAAGATATCCATCATCTCCAGTTTGTGTGTCTTTAATAAATTGTCTCGGATATTTCTTGCTGCTCTCTATGTCCTTCATACATGCTGCTGCATTGACATTAAGGTTTCCGCATGGTCCATGAATCATATTTGCGGTCACTACTGCAAACAGATTTTGGGTCTTCCTCTGGATTTGGAAACTCGGCAGATATAACATCGATTTGGATTGGATGATTTTTTTCTTTCAGCCAGATTAAAATCTGAGCGTGGGGAAGTCATCTACATCATTAGACCACCTTTGGCGGTACCAAAATTAAGAACGGAAATGGTTTGAAACATCTTTCCAATGGTTACTAAGCCAGAATCTATCTTCTCGGTTGAAATTGTCTCTGTGCTTGTATATGTGAATGGCCTCATGAACAAATCTCTCATGGTAGCCGGTTGGTTTGCAAAGAACCTCCGTCTTGGAGAAGTCAATGTCATGTGAGCCCACTGAATTATAACAGTGATCTGCCACGGCAGAGGAGTTCGTTCTACCGTGTTTCAAGTCTGCTTTATGTTCGCGGATGCGGTCCGAGATATGTCGTTTGGTTTCTCCAATGTAGCTACTACCACAGAGGCACTTTAGTTTGTAAACGCCCGGGTACTGTATGTCTGGAACAGCATCTTTTACAGATGGAATCAGATCACGTATTTTATGTACTGTGTTGCATCGGACCTGGATCTTGTATTTATTCAGGATTTTGGAGATCTTTTTAGTGACCCCTGCAATGTAGGATAAGGTGATGGTTTTGAGTGGATCCACAAGAGGATCCTTCATGACTGGAGTGATGGCTTTGCGGATTGTGTAGTCGGAGTAACCATTAGCCCTGAGAGGCTGAGAGCCTGGTGTACGTGCTAAAGTTGAGGGTAAGAATCCACCCATTTTTTCGCCATATAGAATTGTGATATATAACGACTTATTGTTGGTAGCTTAGCTGATTGGAGAATATATAGAGTTTATTGATAACATTGAGGTAATTTATATTTTAGTTTTTTATTGGTTCACTATATAGTATTCATTATATAGTGTAGTGTATACCCAGTTACTGTGAATAGCTCAGATGTGTAGGCTTTGACTTCAAGATAGCCATTTCTGTGACCAGTCACAAGCTAATCACTCAGCTATTTCAATGCTAAATTCTCCTAGTTATTTCAATGCTAAATTCTCCTGTTTGATTTGTAATAGATGCCTCTGTGAATGTGTATGCTGACTTTAACATAGCCATTTCTGTGACCAGTCACAAGCTAATCACTCAGCCGTTTCAATGCTAAATTCCAAGCTAATTCCTTTGTCAAGGCGCTTTTGTTTCTTCTCACACAGCTTAAAGGTCGCGATCTGAGCTTCGCTTTGTTCGCTCCAGCGCTGTCCTCCAGACAGTCTCGTCCCTTCACCTGATGAAGGCCGCTTGTGTTGTGGCCGAAACGTCGTGAGGATTTTTTGTGTTATTTTATTTTATCAATTTATTATTTTATTCTCATTCTACGTGACTTTACCGAAAGAACCAAAGAAGATATCCTGGATCGTTTTGGTGAACGCTACAACAACAATACTCATTTCTATACAACGTCTGTCTCACGTGATTACTCTGTGTGGTTCATAAGGTGGGGCGTGTGCTGCTTTGATGATGGCAATTCAACCCCCGACCCACCACCCTCCCCAACAACTCGCTCCAACCATTCTGCGGTCATGATTTGGGACTGTGATTCCATTTGCAAGTAAACTCACATTTCAACAATGAGGGTTTGAAAGCATTAAGCATTAGCTCTGTCTGCATGTCTGCTCTGTTGTAAAGATGATCCAATATGAACACAATTGTAGTACAACAGCTCACGTTGCTATTAGGGACCTAACAATGTTGAAAACTGGCCAAAATTGATTAAACGGCCCACTCATGGTCCAGAGCAGAACTCGGTACCACCTAAGGTAGCAAAACTTCAGTCGTACCCATTTATTTGGATGGAAAATGAAAGTAAATTACTTGATAGTCTCACTCATTGCATTTGTTTATCACTGGCCACATAGAGAAATTGAAACTGCTCAATGTAGGCCACCTCACGTGGTACCGACAAAGGAGACATCTCATGGGCTATGAAAAAATAAGAATAGGTTGTATCCTTTCTGGCAATAAAACAGATCTTAAGATTCATTGAAGAAGGTTTCTGTTTGGTGTTTGAACATCTAAACACCCGTTTTATTGCCAAAAAAGGATCAAATCTCTTCTTATTTTGTCATACTTTGATACCGGCAAAACGGTCTCATTTTGAAGCGTCTCATGGACTATTGGATGGGGAGAAAAAAACCGGCGCTAAAAGTCAGCGCCGACCTCTCCTGTCGTGCCCAGTGACGTCATCACGGGCGAAGTTCACCGCGCGAAGTCAAACGCCGCCTCGTGAGCGCCGCTCGAAACGCAAAATCATCGCTCGGTGAACATTTCCGAGGACAAACAAACGCATGCCGGGAACCGTGTGAGTTTGTGTTTCTTGTTTCCTCTGCGCAATGTGCGGGAGGGCTTCATCCAGCAGTGGATTGACAAAAGCGCTGTATGCATACTGCACAGGCTACGCTAACGTCACATTTAGGCCCATGGACCGAACAAACGCGGCTCTCTTTCTCCATCCGTCTCCACTCTCTCTCTCTTCCTCTCTCCACTGCTGGCCTGTAGGTTTGGGCCGAGCGAGTTCCTGCCGGGGATTTGGCTCTTCAGGAGCTGATTCCCCCCGTGGCTTTGTCGGCACGAGGCGACTGCGCGGAGTGTCAAGGGCTCCACCGGGCCCCAAGGCGCCGCCCCGGCACCACCGTAGTAGCCAAACCATCGGCGCTCGGCATGGCCTGTATGAAGGTCCTGCTGGACCGCATGTTGCGCACGGGGTACAACATCGTCCAGGAGAACGGACAGAGGAAGATCGGACCACCGCCCGACTGGCAGGGGCCCCCTCCCGCCCGTGGCTACGAGGTGTTTCTGGGGAGGATCCCGCGCGACCTCTACGAGGATGAGCTGGTGCCCGTGCTGGAGACGGTGGGGAAGCTCTACCAGCTCCGCCTCATGATGGAGATTAGCGGAGAGAACCGCGGCTATGCGTTCGCTACCTACGCGACGCTCGTCGAAGCCACGGATGCCGTCAAGAAACTCAACAAATTAGAGATCCGTCCCGGACACTGCATTGGAGTCCACTTTAGCGTGGACAATCGCCGCCTCTTCATTGGGGGGCTGCCAGAGGACAAGAAGCGAGCGGAGGTGATGATGGCGATGAGCGGTGCCACGGAGGGCGTGGTGGACGTCAAGATGAGCGTCTGTCGCTGGGACAAAACTCTCAACCGAGGCTACGCGTTCATCGAGTACGGGAGCCATCGCGCGGCCGCCATGGCCAGGAAGAAGCTCCTTCGAATCACCTTGCAGCTATGGGGCCGGACCATCAAGGTGGACTGGGCCATCTCGCAGCGGGTGGCTGCGGCCGCGGCGGTGGAGATGGAGGCGGCCGTGCCAGACCTGCTGCAGCCGGAGTGCACGGGCACCGGCAAAGCCGCACAAAGCCAATTTGGGGGCTGGGGGGCACGCATGCAGCTGTGGTGGGTACCTCTCCACCTGCGGCCCATGCCCATTGCTCTCGAGGCACTGCCGGAGGCGGCCATGCTGTCGTGGGAGGTGCGGCTGCGGATGCTGTGCCAGACCGCCGGCGTCAGCTACCCAATCTTCGAGCTGCACGCTTACTCGGAGCCCGGGATACCCGTGGGCCTCCTCTATAAGATGTCGATTCCTGGGGTGGGAGGAGGCGCCGGCATCTTCCCCGAATTTCTGAGCTCCAGCGAGGAGTGAGCACGGGAAGTGGCGTGTCAGCTTGCCTACAACATCCTCAGCAATGCGAATCCCCCGCCTCCGGCCACGCCCTCTCGTGGAACCTCGGAGCAGGTTACACGAGAGGGCGTGGCCAGAGGCGTGGCTAGGCCCCGCCTCCGGCCACGCCCTCTCGTGGAACCTTTCGAGCAGGTTACCGGAGTAACTCGGCTAGCCCCACCTGTTGCCTTTGCCCCAGATGCGCCTCCTTCCCTGATTGGTTGTTACCTCTGTGGCCGTACCTGTTAAGCCCTTGCCAGGCCAGCAGGTGTCACCCTGTGATGTCAGCAGGTGTCACCTTGTGATGTCAGCAGGTGTCACCCTGTCATGTCAGCAGGTGTCACCCTGTGATGTCAGCAGGTGTCACCCTGTGATGTCAGCAGGTGTCACCCTGTGATGTCAGCAGGTGTCACCCTGTGATGTCAGCAGGTGTCACCCTGTGATGTCAGCAGGTGTCACCCTGTGATGTCAGCAGGTGTCACCCTGTCATTACACTTTAATGAAAACCGACAACAGAATCCTTGAAGAAAAAACTAATTCAGGTGTTTGACATGTCGACGCCATTTCGTTTTGAAAATGTAGCGGAGAAAAATATATTTTGTTCACATCGCATTCTGTTTTGTCAATAATCTCTGTAACGTGCGCCTGCTCTGCAAGGCATGCATTAACCCCTTTCTGTCTCAATTTAATTCCCAGCATGCAATTCTCCAAGCCTCAGATTTTATAAAATCTTTCGCGCAACTTTAATCCTGGTAAATATATTTTTGTTCTTTTAAAACACAAGCATTATATTTAGTCTATTGCATGGCTAAAGTATTCTAAGTAAAAATATAAATTGTATTAAACCAATGTTAGATCATCGCTATGATAAATATATTTCTACCCTACAATATACAAATCTACATTGTGCTAATGTTTCAATTCTACTTTTATTAACTTTCAAATATAGTGTCTAGGACACATTTTCAAAGATATATTTTAATGTACCCAGACAATATTTGCACGTGCCCACATTAAAAAAACTTGCAGACTGCATACATAACTACGACAACAGAATCCTTGAAGAAAAAACAAATTCAGGTGTTTGACATTTCGTTTTGTACGGGAGAAAAATATATATTGTTCACATCGCATTCTGATGTCAAAACATTTGATTCTTTATAAAATTGAAAAACCCTTGAACAACTTTGCTGCACACGGAGATGTCCGTGCACCGCCTCGTTTCCACAGCTTCTATCCCGGTGCCATTTGTATTTCATGCACATACCGCTGTTAAGAGTTTGATGTTTTATTGATTTTCAATTTAGGTGTTTTTTTCCTGTAATGTTTTTTTGTACATTTTTTAATGGAAATAAAGTCCTGAAAAGTCTCTTCCTCTCTCTCCACTCTCTCGGCCGAGTCTCTGCCACTTTTGGTTCTGAGTGTCGCATGCTTGGGATCCTTCTTTCCCTCCTCTGTGGATTTAATTTGATTTGCTGATTTACACGTCAACATATTTAAGACTTTTTCCTAATCATTACCAACGTTTCCATTGCCAGGCACTTTAGAGTAACTTATTACCTTTTCCCACAGCATCATAATATAATTTTCCTGGATCATCACCTTCATAGCTTTGATCCATTACCAATTTTTTTTCAAATTTTCTTGCTGTGGTTTTCACACCTGATGATGATTGCTTGTGTTGCAGTCGAAACGTCGTGAGAATTTTATTGTTTTATATTTTTATTATTTTATTGTTTTCCTTATATGTGACTTTAACGAAAGAACCAAGAATATGAATCCCTGCAGTCACGAAAGCTTTAAATCTAAATTCAATCACCAATGGTTTACTGGTTCGTTTTTGTATTTACTTATGCCACCGTCTTTCCCCGTGGGACCATGTGGCGTGAAGTTGTGTCGCACATAAACAGAATCTGTTCACATCACGATTTTCCATACTCGACTGTCAGTTGCCATCCCCGGGGCAATGTGCACATTTGTCGACTCGGCGAATCGATTTGATTTCAGGTCCCGTTGGGTCGCCCCTTTTGTGCTTTTGCGTGAGCCGGATTTCAACGCAATTCCCGATCCGTTGTGGTGCCACGGTCTCGGAGCAACTCCGCCATCGCCTCGACTCCCCCGTGGCCCCCCACACCGAGCACGCACCTGCAGCGCGCACACGTAGCGTCCTGGCGGGGGTTTGCCCGTCACGACGGGTTTTCATCCGAAGGGTCTCTGGGATGAAAGTCCCGCGGTTTCCCGGTGCCAGGAGAATGGCCGACCCTCGCAGAGCGAGTCACATTGCGGCGCCCCTGAGTTGGCTTCAAATTGTTTGGGCGCGCGAAGGTTCGCCGGGTCGGCGGCGACGAGTCGCGCGCGACGCTCCCCGCCTTCTCGAGCCGCTCGCGGCATCTGCGACGCCGGCGAGCGCCGCTACGAGGCGGCGATAGGCAAAGTTCCCTTTCGTCTTCGTCCCTCCGACTCTCACGGCGTCCGCGAGACGCCGTGAGCACGGCCGCGAGGTACGTGATGGGGCCTGCGAGCATTTGCGGACTTGGGTAGCGGTAGGCCTAGGCTCCGCTCGTAGAATATTCCCTCTGGGCGGTGCGGGGTTTGCGCCACGAATAAAAGTTAGCAGAGAGCATCGGTGTGGTGCGTGTGTGATTCCCGTGCGGAGCGGCTGCGTGGGCGGATGCGCGGCGAGAGCGAGGGCGGAGCCGCGGCCGGAGCTCGCGCGTTGAGATCATCGCTCGTCGGCGTGGACCCGAGTGGGCCGCCGCGTGCTGCGTCAGCCGTAGTGGGCGCGCGGCGTGCACGGACGCGCGTTGAGATAATCGCCCGCAGGTGCTAGACCGTTCGGGCCCCGTGTTAACGACGGCTGCGGTGCGCGCGGATGCTCGTGGAGGTAATCGCTCGCCGGTGTAGGCGCTAGCATGCCGCTGTCCGCTGCGTTAGCGATAGCCGCGGTGCGCGCGGGGGTGCGTGGGTTCACTCCGTGCGGCCGTGAGCCAGCAGCACGAGTCTGTCCCTCGGAGAGGGCGCTAGCGCGGGGGGCCCGATCGCTCGGTCGGCGGGGACCCGGCGGGAGCCGACCGACACGGTGGAGGAGGCGGCGGAAGGGGCGGACGTCGCGCCCCACCTGCCCAGCGAGGGCGGTGGGGTGGACGTCGGCCCCCACACCGCCATGGCCCTGTACACGTTAAAGTGTTGAGCACAAACTCAAGGAGCAGGGAAAATGGTAATGTTGCTTGGATTTAATTTTAATATCATTGCAACTGTATAGTTTTGATATGTTTTATTGAAAAACATTCACGTG
This sequence comes from Petromyzon marinus, assembly GCF_048934315.1. Taxonomy (NCBI): domain Eukaryota; kingdom Metazoa; phylum Chordata; class Hyperoartia; order Petromyzontiformes; family Petromyzontidae; genus Petromyzon; species Petromyzon marinus. The sequence goes on along the minus strand of NW_027423037.1, from coordinate 876,821 downwards.
CATTGGCATGTCCCTCTGTCTCAAACATTAATAATGTATCATCTGCAAATGTCCTTTAGCAATGTAAATGTTTGTTCAACATTGGTATGCAGCTTGAAGAATGATGGAGTCTTATAACTGAAGACACTTTGGATTTTCAATCAAAATTTACAAATAATCAACTCTACCATAAACATGCTACATTCCAGCTAAAGTATAGTAGTATATTACTGTAAAGTAGTATGGTGTATAGCACAGATATTTTGTACAAACCCAGCGAGATGGGAGTGCTGCTTTGATGCATTACGCTAACCCCTAAGGGTACAATTTTATTTTTACAGTTTCAATCGGACCAAGTACCTGGGGAGGTTTATCCCAAGTCAACGTGGCTTAAAATCTGCCATGCTGAAATAAAATATCTGGACGTTATTGCTTCTGATGTGAGTGCAGGACTCGCTATCCATGCCAAGGTGCGGAGGCTCATTTGGGCGACCAAAGGAATTCCGAATGCATGTTACAATAACGTTCATTTCAGATGACTGGATTCATTTGGTAGAGTGCTCCAACTTGGGCAGAGATATCTGGCTGGAAAGTGATGTGGTTAAAACGTTTGTCTCGCAGTTTTAAAGGTTGGGCATCAGAGCTCAATAAATTGAGTACTACTCTGTGTGAGGTTAACAGGAGTCATCCAATGGAGAGACTGGGCTACGCCATATAAATGTGGAATTTATATCAGTTGACAGGTCAAACGTACTCTTTGTCCTTTTTGGTCACTTTATTATTATTATAGGCTAGTGGTGTTTGTGTGTTTTAATCACACAGATGGGGGGGGGGGGGGGGGGGCATTGCACCTCGCTACACCCATCCACTGCTGACGGTAGAGGTTGTGTCTGTGTGTGTACACACACACATTGTACACACACACAGTGTAAACACACAGTGTACACACACAGATTGTACATTCACAGAGTGTACACACACACAGTGTACACACACAGTGTATACGCACACAGTGTACACACACACACTGTACACACACAGTGTACACACACACAGTGTACACACACACACAGTGTACACACACACACAGTGTACACACACACACACTGTACACAGACAGTGTACACACACACAGTGTAAACACACATAGAGTGTACACACACAGTGTACACACACACAGTGTAAACACACACAGTGTACACACACACAGTGTACACAGACACAGTGTACACACACACACAGTGTACACACACACACTGTACACACACAGTGTACACACACACAGTGTACACAGACACAGTGTACACACACACACAGTGTACACACACACACACTGTACACAGACAGTGTACACACACAGTGTAAACACACATAGAGTGTACACACACAGTGTACACACACACAGTGTAAACACACACAGTGTACACACACACAGTGTACACACACAGTGTAAACACACAGTATAAACACACACAGTGTACACACACACACAGTGTAAACACAGAGTGTACACACACAGTGTAAACACACAGTGTAAACACACAGTGTACACACACAGAGTGTACACACACATTGTGTACACACAACAACAACAACAACAACCGCCATTCGCCACTAAGTGGCGGTGACGTCACCACGACGCTTGTGCCAGGCTATGTGCACCCTGAGGCCACGTGAAGTGTCGAACGCCCGCTGGCAGGAGGTCACGGGGCAGACCCAGGTGCCACGGGTCGACTGACTGAGATGACTGGCTGATGCACCACCTGTGCCCCCTACTGTGCCAACCTGCTGTGCTTTAGCCACCCGGCGCTCCGCTCGCTGTTGTGAGCGTCGCTCCTCCGCCCTCCGTTGTTGTTGGAGGGCGACTGCCTCCAACTGCCCAGTAGCATCCTTCACGAGCCTCCTCCACAGAGGCCGATCTTGACACCGCTGGTACCAGTCATCGGCAAGTCCACTCAGCTCCACGTCCTCCTGTACCACATCACTCCATCTCTTCTCTAGCCCGTGCCGCGCCCGCTTAGCCCCCTCAATCCGGCCAAACAAAAGCTGTTTCGGCATGCGGTGGCTGGGCATGCGGGCTACATGACCCAGCCATCGCAGCCTTGCCTGCCGGAGGAGCTCACCGATGGGACCCTGCCCAGATCTTTCAAGGATTTGTGAGCTCCTCACACAATCCAGTCTGGTTAAACCCAGGATGGATCGTAGGCAGGTCAGCCTAAATGTTTCTAACCGGCGAAGATGTTCCATTAGGGGGGTCCACGTTTCGCAAGCGTAGAGAAGGGAGGGAATGACCGTGGCCGAGAAGACCTGAAGCTTAGTGCGGAGCGACAGACCAGGTAGCTTCCACACAGCGTTACGCAACCGATGAAAAGATATTGCCGCTCGACTGATTCGGAGTGAGACCTCTGCTGTTAAACTGGAGCCAGTCATAAGCACACTGCCCAGGTATGGGAAACTCTCCACTCTCTCCACAACTGCCCCATCACCGATTGGGAGTTGTGGGGGTGGAGTGTCCGATGGTACAAAATACCCAGGCAGGTGCTTAGTTTTGGTGGGGCTGATGGTAAGGCCCCACCTCTTAGTGGCACGCTCCAGTCTCAGCAGCAGCGTCTCCAACTCCTCCTCTGACTGAGCCGCTATTACCAAGTCATCAGCATACATAACGTGGTTGAGCAATAGGGAGCCATCCCTTGACCGCACCCGGGCATCGATTAGCCTCCCATTATATCTGTACCATATGGAGATTCCCCCGGTACAGCTATTGAAGGCTTCACGAACTACGTGGTCAAAATAGATGTTAAATAATGTGGGAGCCAGAGGACATCCCTGTCGCACCCCAAGGTGTACAGGGAATGGCTCTGACTCCCGGCCACGTAGTTTTACCCGGGCCCGCTCACCATCATGAAGGTCCTTAATGATCGTGAGCAGAGGGTCAGGTACTCCAAAAGCACGAAGAACGACCCAGAGCCCAGGCCTACTGATGGTATCATAGGCCTTGACCAGGTCAATAAAGCAGAGATGTAGGTCTTGTTGGAATTCCCTACACCTCTGCTGTAGCAGACGGACAGAAAATATGGCATCTGTGCAGGACCGCCCTTTCCTGAAACCGCATTGGGGCTCCGCAAGCCTCTCCTCAGCGTGCCTGGCAAGGCGATGCTGAATAATCCTTGCCAGGACCTTTCCCGGCACACTGAGGAGTGAGATGCCCCTGTAGTTGTTACAGTCTGTGCGGTCCCCCTTCTTAAAAAGGGGGACCACCAGGGCATCCTTCCAATCCTGCGGAACCCGTCCAGTGGTCCAGACTGTTGTTATGATGTCATATAGGGCAGTCTGTGCACAAACGCCACCCTCCCTCAGCATTTCGCTTGGGAGATCATCTCTGCCCGCTGCCTTTCCTGGTCTCAGACTCCGGATCGCCTTCAATACTTCCTCAGCAGATGGCACCTCAGCCAGCCACTCACAGGGGGTGACTTCATCCAATATTTGAGGCACCGCAGCCTCAGCAGGGTCATCCTCACTTTGTGCCACGATGTTTTCCTGGCTGTGGGATTTTCCCTCCCCCAGGACCTCACAGAAATGCTCAGCAAATCTGCGAACCTGTTCCTGGGGGTCGGAAATTGGATCACCGTTTTTTCCCCTAATGATGGTAATAGGTGTGGCGCTGCAGGTTACTTTTTTGATGGAGTTAAATAGCGATTTGTGATCACGGGCCACTGAGGCAGACTCCATCTCCTCAGCAACCCGCGACCACCACCCATCCTTGCAGCGCCTCACGGCTCTCCGAACCTCCGAGCGAAGGCTGCGGTAAGCCTCCTCATTCTCTGACGTGGGATTCTGTAGCCGATGACAGTGGGCCTGTCGCTTTTTCTCAACCATCCTGAACAACTCCTCTGTCATCCAGGGTGTCTGGGGAGGTCTGGACCGCGTACCCAAAGCAGCCATTGCAGCTGCATGAGTCACAGTCCTAAACCTCGCCCATTTACCCTCGACATCAGGAGGAGTCGGGGACGATGCCAATCCCAGCCGCAAGCGATGATGAAATTCTCGCTTGCAACTTTCATCAGATAACTGAGACCAGGCCACTTTAGGTTGGAATGGGGTCCTGGGTGTACACCCACCACCGGAGTGGAAGAATGGCAGGCGCATCTTACAGATGACTAGTCGATGGTCAGAGGGCAGATCAGCTCCACGGTAGGTCCTGGTGTCAAGGACATGGGCTCGCATTCGCTGGTCCGTCACTATGTAGTCCAGCAGATGTTCTTGCTTGGACCCGGCATGCATCCATGATGTTGTGTGGATGCGCCGATGCCGGAACAGCGTGTTGGTAATTACAAGCCCATGGGCTGCACAAAAATCTAGCAGCCTCCTACCGTTGTTATTGAGCTGATCTGGCCCATGCCCTCCAATCACTCCAGACCAGGTGCCAGTATCATGACCAACTCGGGCATTGAAGTCACCCAACATGATGACTCTATCCCGAGGGGCCACTTTAGCCAGCACCTGTGACAGGAGGTCATAGAAGGCATCTGACTCATCGGCTTTGCCTGCATCCCTCCACGGATGTTCATCTTCGGTGGGGGCATAAGTAACCACGACCACCATTCCTCGCCTCCGGTTGATGGGAAGGCGAGCCCAAAGTAGCCTGGGGCTTACAGCTTCCCACACCTCACCGCCACGCTCCCACGCCCCCTTCATTCTTTTATTCAAAAGAAGACCCACACCCTGTTGTTTGGCAGTCTGCTGCCCCGAGTAGAGGACTGTCCACCCCTCATGGTGGCAGGAGCCAGAACCGGTCCACCGGACCTCCTGAATGCCACAGAGATCCAGGCGGTACCGGTCCAGCTCCCGGCAGAGGAGTGGCAGCCTCTCCTCTGCAGTGAGCGTTCGAACATTCCACGTGGCCACCCGTAGTGGCTTTTCGTGTTGGTAATGTGTGTGTGTGTACATGTGTGTGTGTACATGTGTGTACACACACACATGTACACACACACACATTGTGTACACACACAGTGTACACACACAGTGTACACACTGTGCACACACAGTGTACACACACACACAGTGTACACACACACAGTGTACACACACACAGAGTATACACACAGTGTACACACACAATGTACACACACACAGTGTACACACACACAGACACAGTGTACACACACACAGTGTACGTGTACACACAGTGTACACACACACACAGTGTACACACACTGTGTACACACACACAGTGTACACACAGTGTACACACACTGTGTACACACTGTGTACACACACACAGTGTACACACACACACACAGTATATACACACAGTATACACACAATAATGTCCACGTTGTTGTTGTAGCTGAGCCCACGCACCCAAGGGAGGGAGCAATGAAAATGAATCTAAATCAACTTAAACTCCAATCCCGCTCTGTGACGTCACCACTCAGCATTACTTCATCGGCGTGAAACGCCAGGGGGAGGTGTACCTCGCTAGTGACGTCATGTCAACAAGGTATTACACCGCGCTCTTGAGCGTGACGTCAGCTCCGCTTGTGTCACTGCCGATTGCGTTCCAGTGCCAATCCTTATTTGGGCAAAGCTACGCCCAGTGACGGCAACTCATTAACATAATTTATTCGTTAAAGCCGACGAGATCATTGTCCACGACACATGGGACAAGTAATATTAACATAATTTATTCACTATTTAGTTACGGACCCGCTCATTGTGGGAGGAGCGTGTATCGTTCCCCGGATCTGACGTCACGTCACCTGCTGCCGCGTGACGTCACGAGGTAACACTGCACTGAAATCCGAGGTGAGAACTTCTCATTGCGATTGTGGTGTGGCGGTTGTGGTGGTTGTTGTTTACCAAGGTAGAGCCTCTCTCGTAGGGATGTCAGTTAAGTAGCAGCGAGCATGGGAATCGATGTCCAGGTTGGAACTTTACAACGCGGGGCCTAGCCACGCGGGGCCTTGCCTCCTGCCCTCGCCTGATTGCGTTCACTTTAATTATCTCGCTTAAGTTTAATTTGTCTTCACCCGGCTCGCCACTTTGTAACTTTGTTTTATTGTAAATATTCAAGCAGTTTTTATTTTTTCCACCAGGCCAAGCCCGCTTGAGCTGCTATACCGCTCTTGTTATCAGAAGCGACCTGCCCACAACAACAATAACAACAACAAGGTGGGACTTGATAATTGTTTTTTTACACCGAAACAACTTTCTTTTTGGCGTCTTCTGGTCCAACACCAACATGAGACGAGGCTCTAAAGAAAGTTGTCTCGGGTGTGGACCAATCAATTTCAAGGACAGTGCCACATACATTATCAGAGTTGTTGTTTTTTGTTTGCATTCTGACCGCAGGTATTGTGGTCAATGTAAACATGACTCCTTGTAAAAAAGGTGTCAGTTTTGTTGCCAGATAAAAGGGTAAAAAAACAATTATCATTTTGTTACTGGCAAATGAGGTTTCCAATGGTGTAAGGTGGGGCTTGTCAACAGCGTGGTGGTGGTCACTCTAGACGCCTTGGCGGTGTTCACTCTAGACACGTGGCGGTGTTCACTCTAGACGCGTGGCGGTGTTCACTCTAGACACGTGGCGGTGTTCACTCTAGACACGTGGCGGTGTTCACTTTAGACGCTTGGTGGTGTTCACTCTAGACGCGTGGAGGTGTTCATTCTCTACATGTAGAGGGGAGACCGTGGGATCGGAAAGGAAATCCGCACGACCACGGGGAGAGAGAGAGAAACGCAGCCTCGGCTGTGTTGATTGATCCTCAATTAACTACTTGGTGGAGTGAGGAAGCATTAATACTGAGCAGGTGAAGGTGGCCAGGCGTGGGTCTGGACACACCACCACCTGTGAACCATGCCAGTGTGTGACAGTGGTGGAGCCAGTGGGGGTGGAGTGGCACGTGCCCCCCAACGATCCGATAGAAATCCCTAATTTTGATAGGATCATTGGGGTTTATTAGTAACGAACTTCACTACCCAGCTTCGCCCGGAACTTGGATTCTTGTCTTTGGTTAACTTCGCATTCCCTTCTATTTAACTGAAAAACCCTGGAAAGAATTGATGCTTGCAAGAAAGAAAAAAGCCGAAAAACAAATCAATTTTAGATTTAAAGCTTCTGTGACTGCTAGGATCCATACTCTTTGGTTCTATTGGGTAAAGTCACGTAGGTGAAAATAAAATAACAAAAAATCACGACGTTTCGGCCACAACACAAGCGGCCTTCATCAGGTGAAGGGACGAGACTGTCTGGAGGACAGCGCTGGAGTGGGAGAAGCCACGCTTAGATCACGACCTTTAAGCTGTGTGAGAAGAAAACACAAAGCGCCTTGACAAAGGAATTAGCATTGAAATGGCTCATTGAAATAGCTAAGTTAAAGTATACACATCTGCAGAGGTAACCCTTGACAAAGGAATTAGCATAGAATTTAGCATTGAAATAGCTGAGTGATTAGCTTGTAACTGGTCACAGAAATAGCTATGTTAAAGTCAGAGCATATACATTCACCGAGGCACCTAGTACTCATCAAACAGGAGAATTTAGCGAAACACAACCACGCTCAGACAGCGGACCTTTAAACTGTGTGCGAGCAACAAGGTGTTCTGACAAAGAAATTTGCATAAAAATTAGCATTTGATTGGCGGATTTTAGGAAAGAGGTGGTGTACGTGCCGTTTGGCGCGGGGGGGGGAGGGGGGGAGGGGAGTTTACCTATTGATGGTGTGAAAAGGGAATTTATAAGAGCTGCGAAAGTTTGGGGTACCACTACTTGAAAAATATATTGTACCATTGAAATTAGTTTAATGTTTAGTTCGGTTTAAAACATCTTTCCAATGGTTGCTTAATTTGAAACCATCCTCTCGGTTGAAATTGTGTCTGTGTTTGTAGATCTGAATTGCTTCATGAACAAATCTCTGATAAAAGCCCGTGGGTTTGCAAAGAACCTTGGTATCGGAGAAAATTCTATCGTGATCCCCCACAGCGTTGTAACAGTGATCAGCCACGGCAGAAGAATTCGTTTTGCCGTGTTTCAAATCTGATTTGTGCTCGCGAATTCGGTCAGGGACATGTCGCTTTGTCTCACCGATGTAGCAATCACCGCAGGTACAACTCAATTTGTAAACCCCGGGGTACTGTAAATCAGGAATGACATCCTTCACGGATGGAATCAGATCACGAATTTTGTGTACTGTATTGAACCGGACCTGGATCTTGTGTTTGTTTAGAATTTTGGAAATCTTTTTAGTAACGCCTGCTATATATGGAAGTGTGATGGTTTTGACCGGAGTATCAAGTGGTTGTTTCTGTATGGAGGGAGAGACAGCTTGGTGGATGGTACGGTCAGAGTAACCATTCCTTTTGAGGGCCAGGTGTACATGTTTTAATTCACTGGTCAGGTGGTGTTGGTCGGAAATGTAATGAGCCCTATGGTATAAAGTTTTGATGAGAGAATTCTTTTGGGCTGGGTGGTGGTGGGAATCAGGTTTCAAGTAGGAATCTGTGTGGGTGGGTTTCCTGTAGACAGAATGCCCCAATGAGCCATCAGGTCTCCTCTCAAACAGAACGGCTAAGAATGGTAGCTTGCCATCTTTCTCCACTTCCATGGTGAATTTGATGGCGGGATGTCTGGAATTGATGTGGTGTAGGAAAAGGTTCAGAGCTGGGAGGCCATGTGGCCAAATGACGAAAGTGTCATCCACATTTCTCTTCCACAGGGAAGGTCTGAGTGTGGAAGTCTGGATGGCGTCTGATTCAAATTTCTCCATGAAAATATTGGCTATCACTCGTGATAAGGGGGATCCCATGGGGGTACCCTCATTTTGTTTGTAGAAGGAGCCATTCCAAGTAAAGTAGGTATTGTTGAGGCAGTGCCTAACCAGTGCAGGTGTGTCGGGGTCTAGTCCATGTTGGACCAAATTTTCAATTATTTCAATGGTATCAGGTACTGGGACCTTGGTGAACAAAGAGACCACATCGAAGCTGACAAGGATATCGTCAGGGGACAGTACAACGTCTTTGACCATAGAGACCAATTGGGCTGAGTTAAGTACTGCTGAGGCGGTCTTGCCAGTGAAAGGCAGCAAGGCATCTGACAGAAAACGGGCTAGTCTATAGGTAGGGGAGTTGATCGTGGATACGAAGGGTCAAAGTGGGGTGCCTTCTTTATGAATCTTGGGAAGACCATAGAATCTAGGGGGTCTTGCAGCAGAAGGTTTTAGGGAGGGACATTTAGTTGGGTCGATTAGGGAGGTCGAACTTGTGATGATCTTGTTGGTTTTTATCGCTAGGCTATTAGTAGGGTTATTTTTTTATTTTTGAGTAACTTCCATCGTTGAGCAGATTCTGGATTTTGTTGTTGTATGAATCTTTATCCATAATAACAGTAGCGTTGCCTTTATCGGCTGAGAGGATGACTATATCACTTCTGTTTTTTAAATTCGCGAGTTCAGAGCGTTCATTTTTGCTGATGTTACTAATGCGTTTCTTAGCATTCTTAAGAATAGTGGCTATTTCAGCTCTCGCAATGTCTGCTTGGATGTGTCCTACGCCTTTGAGGGCTACATCGACCTGAGAGATGATATCATCTATTGGTATGTGTTTTGGGGTGACAGCAAAATTTAGTCCCCTAGCCAGTACTGTTTTCAGATTGTCCGAAATTGGGGTGCTACTCTGATTAATGACGATTTTGTTAACATCTAGTTTTGTTATATGTGGAACTGGGTTCTTCTTTGATAGGTGGTTGAATTTAGAAATCAGGTTACCTTTACATTTGACTGACAGTGACTCAGCAGAAGAAGCAGTCATGTTGTCTACGTGATTCCAATCAGAAGGTGACATTTTTTGTGTTAACATTAAATGGGCTTGTAGGAGAGTCCTGTGTAAAGTATCGAGTTCAAATCGGAGTAGCCTTATCCTCTCTGAGATTAAAGATAGGCTGGCCTTAAGCTGAAACTGTGTAGAATTCGGAGAAGATACAGCAGCAGAAGTGAGTGTGAAAGCGATGGGTATTACCTTGTGATCGCGGCATCTTTTGAGGAAGGTCAGCGTCTCAATGAGTTGCGACTTCTTGTCCCGTTGTTTGTTAAAAGCTCTAACAGATAGGTGAAAGCCCTCCCCATAGAGGTTATCAATTCTAGATTTAAAGCTTTCGTGACTGCTAGGATCCATACTCTTTGGTTCTATTGGGTAAAGTCACGTAGGTGAAAATAAAATAACAAAAAATCACGACGTTTCGGCCACAACACAAGCGGCCTTCATCAGGTGAAGGGACGAGACTGTCTGGAGGACAGCGCTGGAGTGGGAGAAGCCACGCTTAGATCACGACCTTTAAGCTGTGTGAGAAGAAAAACACAAAGCGCCTTGACAAAGGAATTAGCATATAATTTAGCATTGAAATGGCTCATTGAAATAGCTAAGTTAAAGTATACACATCCGCAGAGGTACCCCTTGACAAAGGAATTAGCATAGAATTTAGCATTGAAATAGCTGAGTGATTAGCTTGTAACTGGTCACAGAAATAGCTATGTTAAAGTCAGAGCATATACATTCACCGAGGCACCAAGTACTCATCAAACAGGAGAATTTAGCGAAACACAACCACGCTCAGACAGCGGACCTTTAAACTGTGTGCGAGCAAACAAGGTGTTTTGACAAAGAAATTTGCATAAAAATTAGCATTTGATTGGCGGATTTTAGGAAAGAGGTGGTGTACGTGCCGTTTGGCGCGGGGGGGGAAGGGGGGGGAGGGGGAGTTTACCTATTGATGGTGTGAAAAGGGAATTTATAAGAGCTGCGAAAGTTTGGGGTACCACTACTTAAAAAATATACTGTATCATTGAAATTAGTTTAATGTTTTGTTCGGTTTAGAACATCTTTCCAATGGTTGCTTAATTTGAAACCATCCTCTCGGTTGAAATTGTGTCTGTGTTTGTAGATCTGAATTGCTTCATGAACAAATCTCTGATAACAGCCCGTGGGTTTGCAAAGAACCTTGGTATCGGAGAAAATTATATCGTGATCCCCCACAGCGTTGTATCAGTGATCAGCCACGGCAGAAGAATTCGTTTTGCCGTGTTTCAAATCTGATTTGTGCTCGCGAATTCGGTCAGAGACATGTCGCTTTGTCTCATCGATATAGCAATTACCACAGGTACAACTCAATTTGTAAACCCCGGGGTACTGTAAATCAGGAATGACATCCTTCACGGATGGGATCAGATCACGAATTTTGTGCACTGTATTGAACCGGACCTGGATCTTGTGTTTGTTTATAATTTTGGAAATCTTTTTAGTAACGCCTGCTATATATGGAAGTGTGATGGTTTTGACTGGAGTATCAAGTGGTTGTTTCTGTATGGAGGGAGAGACAGCTTGGTGGATGGTACGGTCAGAGTAACCATTCCTTTTGAGGGCCAGGTGTACATGTTTTAATTCACTGGTCAGGTGGTGTTGGTCGGAAATGTAATGAGCCCTATGGTATAAAGTTTTGATGAGAGAATTCTTTTGGGCTGGGTGGTGGTGGGAATCAGGTTTCAAGTAGGAATCTGTGTGGGTGGGTTTCCTGTAGACAGAATGCCCCAATGAGCCATCAGGTCTCCTCTCAAACAGAACGGCTAAGAATGGTAGCTTGCCATCTTTCTCCACTTCCATGGTGAATTTGATGGCGGGATGTCTGGAATTGATGTGTAGGAAAAGGTTCAGAGCTGGGAGGCCATGTGGCCAAATGACGAAAGTGTCATCCACATTTCTCTTCCACAGGGAAGGTCTGAGTGTGGAAGTCTGGATGGCGTCTGATTCAAATTTCTCCATGAAAATATTGGCTATCACTCGTGATAAGGGGGATCCCATGGGGGTACCCTCATTTTGTTTGTAGAAGGAGCCATTCCAAGTAAAGTAGGTATTGTTGAGGCAGTGCCTAACCAGTGCAGGTGTGTCGGGGTCTAGTCCATGTTGGACCAAATTTTCAATTATTTCAATGGTATCAGGTACTGGGACCTTGGTGAACAAAGAGACCACATCGAAGCTGACAAGGATATCGTCAGGGGACAGTACAACGTCTTTGACCATAGAGACCAATTGGGCTGAGTTAAGTACTGCTGAGGCGGTCTTGCCAGTGAAAGGCAGCAAGGCATCTGACAGAAAACGGGGTAGTCTATAGGTAGGGGAGTTGATCGTGGATACGAAGGGTCGAAGTGGGGTGCCTTCTTTATGAATCTTGGGAAGACCATAGAATCTAGGGGGTCTTGCAGCAGAAGGTTTTAGGGAGGGACATTTAGTTGGGTCGATTAGGGAGGTCGAACTTGTGATGATCTTGTTGGTTTTTATCGCTAGGCTATTAGTAGGGTTATTTTTTTATTTTTGAGTAACTTCCATCGTTGAGCAGATTCTGGATTTTGTTGTTGTATGAATCTTTATCCATAATAACAGTAGCGTTGCCTTTATCGGCTGAGAGGATGACTATATCACTTCTGTTTTTCAAATTCGCGAGTTCAGAGCGTTCATTTTTGCTGATGTTACTAATGCGTTTCTTAGCATTCTTAAGAATAGTGGCTATTTCAGCTCTCGCAATGTCTGCTTGGATGTGTCCTACGCCTTTGAGGGCTACATCGACCTGAGAGATGATATCATCTATTGGTATGTGTTTTGGGGTGACAGCAAAATTTAGTCCCCTAGCCAGTACTGTTTTCAGATTGTCCGAAATTGGGGTGCTACTCTGATTAATGACGATTTTGTTAACATCTAGTTTTGTTATATGTGGAACTGGGTTCTTCTTTGATAGGTGGTTGAATTTAGAAATCAGGTTACCTTTACATTTGACTGACAGTGACTCAGCAGAAGAAGCAGTCATGTTGTCTACGTGATTCCAATCAGAAGGTGACATTTTTTGTGTTAACATTAAATGGGCTTGTAGGAGAGTCCTGTGTAAAGTATCGAGTTCAAATCGGAGTAGCCTTATCCTCTCTGAGATTAAAGATAGGCTGGCCTTAAGCTGAAACTGTGTAGAATTCGGAGAAGATACAGCAGCAGAAGTGAGTGTGAAAGCGATGGGTATTACCTTGTGATCGCGGCATCTTTTGAGGAAGGTCAGCGTCTCAATGAGTTGCGACTTCTTGTCCCGTTTTTTGTTAAAAGCTCTAACAGATAGGTGAAAGCCCTCCCCATAGAGGTTATCAATTCTAGATTTAAAGCTTTCGTGACTGCTAGGATCCATACTCTTTGGTTCTATTGGGTAAAGTCACGTAGGTGAAAATAAAATAACAAAAAATCACGACGTTTTGGCCACAACACAAGCGGCCTTCATCAGGTGAAGGGACGAGACTGTCTGGAGGACAGCGCTGGAGTGGGAGAAGCCACGCTTAGATCACGACCTTTAAGCTGTGTGAGAAGAAAAACACAAAGCGCCTTGACAAAGGAATTAGCATATAATTTAGCATTGAAATGGCTCATTGAAATAGCTAAGTTAAAGTATACACATCCGCAGAGGTACCCCTTGACAAAGGAATTAGCATAGAATTTAGCATTGAAATAGCTGAGTGATTAGCTTGTAACTGGTCACAGAAATAGCTATGTTAAAGTCAGAGCATATACATTCACCGAGGCACCAAGTACTCATCAAACAGGAGAATTTAGCGAAACACAACCACGCTCAGACAGCGGACCTTTAAACTGTGTGCGAGCAAACAAGGTGTTTTGACAAAGAAATTTGCATAAAAATTAGCATTTGATTGGCGGATTTTAGGAAAGAGGTGGTGTACGTGCCGTTTGGCGCGGGGGGGAAGGGGGGGGAGGGGGAGTTTACCTATTGATGGTGTGAAAAGGGAATTTATAAGAGCTGCGAAAGTTTGGGGTACCACTACTTAAAAAATATACTGTATCATTGAAATTAGTTTAATGTTTTGTTCGGTTTAGAACATCTTTCCAATGGTTGCTTAATTTGAAACCATCCTCTCGGTTGAAATTGTGTCTGTGTTTGTAGATCTGAATTGCTTCATGAACAAATCTCTGATAACAGCCCGTGGGTTTGCAAAGAACCTTGGTATCGGAGAAAATTATATCGTGATCCCCCACAGCGTTGTATCAGTGATCAGCCACGGCAGAAGAATTCGTTTTGCCGTGTTTCAAATCTGATTTGTGCTCGCGAATTCGGTCAGAGACATGTCGCTTTGTCTCATCGATATAGCAATTACCACAGGTACAACTCAATTTGTAAACCCCGGGGTACTGTAAATCAGGAATGACATCCTTCACGGATGGGATCAGATCACGAATTTTGTGCACTGTATTGAACCGGACCTGGATCTTGTGTTTGTTTAGAATTTTGGAAATCTTTTTAGTAATGCCTGCTATATATGGAAGTGTGATGGTTTTGACTGGAGTATCAAGTGGTTGTTTCTGTATGGAGGGAGAGACAGCTTGGTGGATGGTACGGTCAGAGTAACCATTCCTTTTGAGGGCCAGGTGTACATGTTTTAATTCACTGGTCAGGTGGTGTTGGTTGGAAATGTAATGAGCCCTATGGTATAAAGTTTTGATGAGAGAATTCTTTTGGGCTGGGTGGTGGTGGGAATCAGGTTTCAAGTAGGAATCTGTGTGGGTGGGTTTCCTGTAGACAGAATGCCCCAATGAGCCATCAGGTCTCCTCTCAAACAGAACGGCTAAGAATGGTAGCTTGCCATCTTTCTCCACTTCCATGGTGAATTTGATGGCGGGATGTCTGGAATTGATGTGTAGGAAAAGGTTCAGAGCTGGGAGGCCATGTGGCCAAATGACGAAAGTGTCATCCACATTTCTCTTCCACAGGGAAGGTCTGAGGGTGGAAGTCTGGATGGCGTCTGATTCAAATTTGTCCATGAAAATATTGGCTATCACTGGTGATAAGGGGGATCCCATGGGGGTACCCTCATTTTTTTTGTAGGAGCCATTCCAAGTAAAGTAGGTATTGTTGAGGCAGTGCCTAACCAGTGCAGGTGTGTCGGGGTCTAGTCCATGTTGGACCAAATTTTCAATTATTTCAATGGTATCAGGTACTGGGACCTTGGTGAACAAAGAGACCACATCGAAGCTGACAAGGATATCGTCAGGGGACAGTACAACGTCTTTGACCTATGTGACTTTACCCAATAGAACCAAAGAGTATGGATCCTTGCAGTCACGAAAGCTTTAAATCTAGAAGTGTACACACACACACTGTACACGCACACAGTGTACACACACACACAGTGTACACACACACACAGTGTACACACATAGTGTACACACACACAGTGTACACACAGTGTACACACACACGGTGTACACACACACAGTGTACACACACACAGTACACACACACACTATACACAGACACACAGTGTATGCACACACAGTGTACACACACACACAGTGTACACACACACAGAGTATACACAATAATGTCCACGTTGTTGTTGCTGAGCTCACGCACCAAAGGGAGGGAGCAATGTAAAATTAATCTAAATCAACTTAAACTCCAAATCCCGCTCTGTGACGTCACCACCCTGCATTACTTCATCGGCGTGAAACGCCAGGGGGAGGTGTACCTAGCTAGTGACGTCATGTCACCAAGGCATTCCCCCGTCCACCACGCTCTTGAGCGTGACGTCACCTCCGCTTGGGTCACTGCCGTTATCGGTCCAGTCGCAATCCTTATTTGGGCAAAGCTACGCCCAGTGACTGGCGGCTCATTAACATAATGTAATCTTTGAAGCCGTCGCGAATTTATTGCGACGGGTTCAGCACCTACAATATATCGAATGGCACATTAACATAATTTAATCATACTCTAATTTATTTACGGAGCAGCTCATTGTGGGAGGAGCGTGTCTCGTTGCCCATAAGTGACGTCATGTCACCTGCTGCCGCGTGACGTCACGAGGCAACAGGAAGATATCGCTTCCTGCACTGAAATCCGAGGTGAGAAATTCTCATTGTGGTTGTGGTGGTTGTTGTTGTTTACCAAGGTAGAGCCTCTCTCTCTCAGGGATGTCAGTTGAGTAGCAGCGAGCATGGGAATCGATGTCCAGGTTGGAACTTTACAACGCGGGGCCTAGCCACGCGGGGCCTTGCCTCCTGCCCTCGCCTGATTGCGTTCACTTTAATTATCTCGCTTAAGTTTAATTTGTCTTCACCCGGCTCGCCACTTTGTAACTTTGTTTTATTGTCAATATTCACGCAGTTTTTATTTTCTTTTGTTAGCAGGCCAAGCCCGCTTGAGCTGCTATACCGCTCTTGTTATCAGAAGCAACCTGCCCACAACAACACAAGGTGAGGCTTTGTCAACGTGTGTGAATGTTTTGACTTAAAACTTTGGTGACTGCAGGAATTAATATTCTTGGTTCTTTCGGTAAAGTCACGTAGATAGAAAATAAAATTAAAATAACAGATAATCATTTTTCTTTTTTTACAATGAAGCAAAAAACCCCACAACGTTTCTATGGCAACATTAATGTTGAAGATGCGAGAGCTTACAGGAATATTTATGACATTTGCCCTCTCATTGCGTGCCATGACAGTGCTGTTTGCACAGTCACACATAGTCACTGTAAGATGATTTTCTTGGTCGTGTTGTTGTTTTGTTGCTTGTTGTGGTTGCACCCGATTCAAGAGCCGAATGGCTCACGGGACTATAACCAAAATAAATCAAACTGAAAATCAAAAAACTGAAACCGCGTGATGAATTTGGGAAAGTTTTTCACTGCATCTCCAAATATATATAAAAGGCAAAGTTGTGATTGTGTGTGTCCGTTCAAAATGTTTAGCGTACTTCCTGACATGCAACAAACTGTAAATTTGCCATGTGGGTACTTTCCAGACTGTACACTGTGCAAACATTATACAAATACACTTTTGTGTTTTTAGGGGGGGAGGGGAGCTCAATAATGTATAGATTTTTTGGACGGCAAGTGAGCTGTGACGTCAAATCTGTCACGTGACCCTCGCATGTGGAAGAGTAACGCGTTGTAGTGTAGTGGTTAGCGTTGTCTGTGTGTGTGTATGTGTCTGTGTCTGGCGGCTCATTAACATAATGTAATCTTTGAAGCCGTCGCGAATTTATTGCGACGGGTTCAGCACCTACAATATATCGAATGGCACATTAACATAATTTAATCATACTCTAATTTATTTACGGAGCAGCTCATTGTGGGAGGAGCGTGTCTCGTTGCCCATAAGTGACGTCATGTCACCTGCTGCCGCGTGACGTCACGAGGCAACAGGAAGATATCGCTTCCTGCACTGAAATCCGAGGTGAGAAATTCTCATTGCGATTGTGGTTGTGGTGGTTGTTGTTGTTTACCAAGGTAGAGCCTCTCTCTCTCTCAGGGATGTCAGTTGAGTAGCAGCGAGCATGGGAATCGATGTCCAGGTTGGAACTTTACAACGCGGGGCCTAGCCACGCGGGGCCTTGCCTCCTGCCCTCGCCTGATTGCGTTCACTTTAATTATCTCGCTTAAGTTTAATTTGTCTTCACCCGGCTCGCCACTTTGTAACTTTGTTTTATTGTCAATATTCACGCAGTTTTTATTTTCTTTTGTTAGCAGGCCAAGCCCGCTTGAGCTGCTATACCGCTCTTGTTATCAGAAGCAACCTGCCCACAACAACACAAGGTGAGGCTTTGTCAACGTGTGTGAATGTTTTGACTTAAAACTTTGGTGACTGCAGGAATTAATATTCTTGGTTCTTTCGGTAAAGTCACGTAGATAGAAAATAAAATTAAAATAACAGATAATCATTTTTCTTTTTTTACAATGAAGCAAAAAACCCCACAACGTTTCTATGGCAACATTAATGTTGAAGATGCGAGAGCTTACAGGAATATTTATGACATTTGCCCTCTCATTGCGTGCCATGACAGTGCTGTTTGCACAGTCACACATAGTCACTGTAAGATGATTTTCTTGGTCGTGTTGTTGTTTTGTTGCTTGTTGTGGTTGCACCCGATTCAAGAGCCGAATGGCTCACGGGACTATAACCAAAATAAATCAAACTGAAAATCAAAAAACTGAAACCGCGTGATGAATTTGGGAAAGTTTTTCACTGCATCTCCAAATATATATAAAAGGCAAAGTTGTGATTGTGTGTGTCCGTTCAAAATGTTTAGCGTACTTCCTGACATGCAACAAACTGTAAATTTGCCATGTGGGTACTTTCCAGACTGTACACTGTGCAAACATTATACAAATACACTTTTGTGTTTTTAGGGGGGGAGGGGAGCTCAATAATGTATAGATTTTTTGGACGGCAAGTGAGCTGTGACGTCAAATCTGTCACATGACCCTCGCATGTGGAAGAGTAACGCGTTGTAGTGTAGTGGTTAGCGTTGTCTGTGTGTGTGTGTATGTGTGTCTGTGTGTGTGTATCTGTGTGTGTGTGTCTGTGTGTGTGTCTGTGTGTGTGTCTGTGTGTGTGTCTGTGTGTGTGTATCTGTGTCTATGTGTCTGTGTGTGTGTGTGTCTGTGTGTGTATGTGTCTGTGTGTATGTGAAAGCGTAACGCATTGCAGTGTAGCGGTTAGCGCTACGCCGCACTACGAACCCGGTGACCCGAGTTCGATTGCCGCTCACGGCCACCACCGGCGACGATTATTTGAACCGCTTCTGGGCCTCCCCTAGGTCGACTCAGCCTCAAACGAGTAACTGCTGTGGTGTGAACATCGCCACTGGGGAGACAAAGGCGGCCGGACGTGGTGGATCCAAGTCCCGGGCGAAGCCGGATAGTACAGCTAGTCATGAATACATGAATGAATATAGACGTGTAAGCCACGTGTGACTGTATATATGAATTCCTCCATGGCTCGATACTGACGTGTAGATGGTGTGGATATTCTTATTTTCTGTCTGCAGCTGACGCTGGTCTGATGGAGCAAAGGCAGTCAGCACAGCAAGCCGGGACGACAAGTCAACAATACGACCAGCGTGCATACAGCACGGATCGGACTGGAAATTTGACACAGCACCAGAGAACTCGCAAAGAAGAGAAACCCTTCAAGTGCAGTGTGTGTGACAAGGCATTTGCATGGCCATCAGTTCTTGAGACCCACCAGAGAACACACACAGGAGAGAAACCCTTCAAGTGCACTGTGTGTGGGAAGGCATTTTCACAGTCATCTGCTCTTAAAATACACCAGAGAACACACACGGGAGAGAAACCTTTCAAGTGCAGTGTGTGTGGGAAGGCATTTTCAGATTCATCTCATCTTCAAAGACACCAGAGAACACACACGGGAGAGAAACCCTTCAAGTGCAGTGTGTGTGGGAAGACATTTTCAGATTCATTTGCTCTTAAAACACACCAGAGAACACACACGGGAGAGAAACCCTTCAAGTGCAGTGTGTGTGGAAAGGCATTTTCACAGTCATTTGCTCTTAAAAAACATCAGAGAACACACGGGAGAGAAACCCTTCAAATGCACTGTGTGTGGGAAGACATTTTCAGATTCATCTACTCTTAAAACACACCAGAGAACACACACGGGAGAGAAACCCTTCAAGTGCAGTGTGTGTGGGAAGACATTTTCATGGTCATCTGCTCTTAAAACACACCAGAGAACACACACGGGAGAGAAACCCTTCAAGTGCAGTGTGTGTGGGAAGACATTTTCAGATTCATCTACTCTTAAAAAACACCACAGAACACACACGGGAGAGAAACCCTTCAGGTGCAGTGTGTGTCGGAAGACATTTTCAGGTTCATTTGCTCTTAAAACACACCAGAGAACACACACAGGAGAGAAACCCTTCAAGTGCACTGTGTGTGGGAAGGCATTTTCACAGTCATCTGCTCTTAAAATACACCAGAGAACACACACGGGAGAGAAACCTTTCAAGTGCAGTGTTTGTGGGAAGACATTTTCAGATTCATCTACTCTTAAAACACACCAGAGAACACACACGGGAGAGAAACCCTTCAAGTGCAGTGTGTGTGGGAAGGCATTTTCAGATTCATCTCATCTTCAAAGACACCAGAGAACACACACGGGAGAGAAACCCTTCAAGTGCAGTGTGTGTGGGAAGACATTTTCAGATTCATTTGCTCTTAAAACACACCAGAGAACACACACGGGAGAGAAACCCTTCAAGTGCAGTGTGTGTGGAAAGGCATTTTCACAGTCATTTGCTCTTAAAAAACATCAGAGAACACACGGGAGAGAAACCCTTCAAATGCACTGTGTGTGGGAAGACATTTTCAGATTCATCTACTCTTAAAACACACCAGAGAACACACACGGGAGAGAAACCCTTCAAGTGCAGTGTGTGTGGGAAGACATTTTCATGGTCATCTGCTCTTAAAACACACCAGAGAACACACACGGGAGAGAAACCCTTCAAGTGCAGTGTGTGTGGGAAGACATTTTCAGATTCATCTACTCTTAAAAAACACCACAGAACACACACGGGAGAGAAACCCTTCAGGTGCAGTGTGTGTCGGAAGACATTTTCAGGTTCATTTGCTCTTAAAACACACCAGAGAACACACACGGGAGAGAAACCCTTCAAGTGCAGTGTGTGTGGGAAGGCATTTTCAGATTCATCTCATCTTCAAAGACACCAGAGAACACACACGGGAGAGAAACCCTTCAAGTGCAGTGTGTGTGACAAGGCATTTGCATGGCCATCAGTTCTTAAGACCCACCAGAGAACTCACACAGGAGAGAAACCCTTCAGGTGCAGTGTGTGTGGGAAGGCATTTTCACGGTCATCTGCTCTTAAAATACACCAGAGAACACACACGGGAGAGAAACCCTTCAAGTGCAGTGTGTGTGTGAAGGCATTTTCAGATTCATCTACTCTTAAAAAACACCAGAGAACACACACGGGAGAGAAACCCTTCAGGTGCAGTGTGTGTGCGAAGACATTTTCATGGTCATCCGCTCTTAAAACACACCAGAGAACACACACAGGAGAGAAACCCTTCAGGTGCAGTGTGTGTGGGAAGACATTTTCAGATTCATCTACTCTTAAAACACACCAGGGAACACACACGGGAGAGAAACCCTTCAGGTGCAGTGTGTGTGGGAAGACATTTTCAGGTTCATTTGCTCTTAAAACACACCAGAGAACACACACGGGAGAGAAACCCTTCAAGTGCAGTGTGTGTGGGAAGACATTTTCAGGTTCCTCTGCTCTTAAATCACACCAGAGAACACACACGGGAGAGAAACCTTTCAAGTGCAGTGTGTGCGGGAAGGCGTTTGCACATTCATCAAATCTTCAAGTACACCAGAGTACACACACGGGAGAGAAACCCTTCAAGTGCAGTGTGTGCGGGAAGGCATTTGCACATTCATCAAATCTTCAATTACACCAGAGAACACAGAAGCATCAAAAGATCTGCAAGGAGTGGAGTCTGAAATCAGCTTGTGAAAGTCAAAGTGCCGCAATGAGCCCATCCCTCATGAAACACGAACCGGAAGAAAATCCCAGCCTGGACACTTTTAAAGGTATCGAGCTGAAATATGAAGAGGTGAAGGTAAAATGTGAAGAGGTGAAGAGGGAAGAAGTGATGGTGAAGAACGAAGAAGTGAAGGTGAAATGTGAAGATGAAGATTAAACACCAAAATGGGACCTTCACATCGATGGAGGCAACGTAAAGCAGGAGGAGAATTCTGACTGTGAGGGAGAGCGAGGCAACTCCCAGCAGTTTGTGGAAGTGGAGGTGTGGGTGGACTTCCTCCGAGACAATACAAAGTCAAGTGGAGACCCGGTAGATGTGTAAGCCAGAGACGATGTCGCTACAATAGATGCACCTTTGTCACAGGCCTTTAATGACAGGAATGTGAAGTTGAACACTCATTTCTTAGGTTCATCCTGCAGAGTAAGGGCGGCCAGTCTTTGTGGACCTGTGGGTTGGGTAGATCTCTAACCAGGAGCGAGAGACAATAAGCTCCCAAGCATTCACTATGTTATAACAATTGCATTTACACGGTGCTTGCTTTATCGCCTCAGCAACTCAAAGTTTCGTGTCGTACCTCATCTGAAACACTCGAAGAGCATCCCCAAGTTGCAGCTGCCCCTGTGTGGCACAAGGTGGTGGCCCTGCACCGGCCTGCATGTGGACAAGAGCCTGTCAGTAGGGGGCGATGATTGATGTGTCATCCCAGTTGTGTAGTTTGTAGGCAATCTTGATTCCAAGCTTTCGTGACTGCAGGAATCCACACTCTTGAGTTCTTTCGGTAAAGTCACCACGTGGGTAGAAACATAACACATCACGGCATTTAGATCACAACACAAGCAATCGTCATCAGGTGGGACAACCACAGCAAGAGAAACTGCTGAAGAAGTAGGCGCCTACTCCAGCAGTTTCTTCTTGCTGCTGTGCTTGTCCCACCTGATGACGATTGCTTGTGTTGCCATCGAAACGCCGTGATTTATTATTTGTAGCGTAATGGTTTGAATTTGCTACATTTTGACCCAGACGCCAGCA
Source organism: Petromyzon marinus (assembly GCF_048934315.1). Lineage (NCBI taxonomy): Eukaryota > Metazoa > Chordata > Hyperoartia > Petromyzontiformes > Petromyzontidae > Petromyzon > Petromyzon marinus. The sequence goes on along the minus strand of NW_027423037.1, from coordinate 854,406 downwards.
TGCAACGGCCTACTCATTTTGAATGACGCAACAATAGTACGTTGTACATACACTGTTAAGCAGACGGTGCGCATTTGTAAAATAACTTCTTGTTAATGCGATGTAACGTGATGCAGTCAATTTCGCTGCGGTAATTCAATGTTGTTAATATGCCCGTCAATGATTTAGAATGAATACTTGTCTGATTGTGCGCGTGCATGTAACATTTTGTCTGAGGGTCAAACATTGAATAAGTAATGTTAGGACAATGTGTGTGTGTGTGTGTTTTGGAAGTAACCTGTACAGAGAACTCGGGTGAGACCCGTTGTTCTTGTGATACAGGTCAAAGGGTACTTTTGTGTTTCACGAAGCGTCTGCCTCTGGAGCAACTCATTGTCTTTGAAATAGGGAGCACGCTCGGATCATTCATCAGTTACAAGGCATACCACTTGAAAGTTACACGTATAGGAGGAGGTACATTCTCTACAACACGAATTGTAGTTTTGTCTTACGTGTTGACGTAGATTTTGTCTTACTGGGACTATAAATGCTCCTTGCTGATTCACGTCTGGATGTTCGTACCTATCGGTTGAAGCAAACCCCACTACTGTTGTTGAGACGCTGTGCACCAATAAGGGTCCAACACATTGACGGCCTTCAGGCCAGGAAAGTCACAACATTTGCACACGAAGGACGCATTCACGCAAGTACCCCATGCTCCGTTTTTAAGTTTTAAAATGAAACATCTTTGAATTGTGTTGTGTTTTGAATTAGATGATTTTATTTCCTCATTAAAAGCTTGTATCAATTTACATCTGGAAGACTTCATTGAAAAGGACATTTCATGTGAATTTTCTCTCGTCATTAAGTAGATGGCCTTGCCGGGGGTTCGGACACACAGTGTACACACACACAGTGTACACACACAATGTACACAGTGTACACACACACACTGTACACACACAGTGTACACACACACAGTGTATACACATAGTGTACACACACAGGGTACACAGTGTATATACACACAGTGACACACACACAGTGACACAGTGACACAACAACAACCGCCATTCGCCACTAAGTGGCGGTGACGTCACCACGACGCTTGTGCCAGGCACAGTGACACACAAAGACAAAGATCCCCCGTGTAGCCTTAACAGACTGTAGGGGCAAGTGCTGTTAGCGAGCACCTATGAAGGCCGGAACGGTACACGAGGGGGTGGGTGGCCAGCACCACGCCCGACCGCCTTTGTCTCCCTAGTGGCGATATTTACACACCGCACCAGGTACTCAGTGACACAGCGACACACACAGTGTATACACATAGTGTACACACACACAGTGTACACACACAGTGTACACACACACACGGTGTATACACAATAATGTCCACGTTGTTGCTGAGCTCACACACCAAAGGGAGGAAGCAATGGAAAATTAATCTAAATTAACTTAAACTGCAACTCTGTGACGTCACCACTCTGCAGTACGTCCGGCGTGAAACGCCAGGGGGAGGTGTACCTCGCTAGTGACGTCATGTCACCAAGGTATTCACCCCTCCCCCGTCCACCGCGCTCTTGAGCGAGACGTCACCTCCGCTTGGGTCACTGCCGATATCGGTCCAGTGGCAATCCTTATTTGGGCAAAGCTACGCCCAGTGACTGGTGGCTCATTAACATAATGTACCGTTAAAGCCGTCGAGAGTTTATTTCGACGGGTTCAGTGCCCACGCCCCCATCCCTCGACATATGGGCCGGCGTCATTAACATAATTTATTCAGTTGGAGAGCTGCTTGTGGAAGGGCACTGACGTCATACTACTTCCTGCTGTCGCGAGGTAACAGGAAGCTGCCGTGTGCGCGCTTGCACTGAAATCCGAGGTGAGAAATTCTCATCGTTGTGGTGGTTGTTGTGGTGGTGGTTGTTGTTTACCAAGGTAGAGCCTCTCTCTCGTAGGGATGTCAGTTGAGTAGCAGCGAGCATGGGAATCGATGTCCAGGTTGGAACTTTACAACGCGGGGCCTTGCCTCCTGCCCTCGCCTGATCGCGTTTGCTTCAATTATCTCGCTTAGTTGAACAATCTTTGTAAGAAAGCAATCTACCAGGCTTTGCGTTTATTGTGTGTTGATCGACTCTCAGTGTTGCATTGCATTACATTTCAAAATTTTACTCTGTTTGATTAAAATACTATTTTTATATTTTTTACATTGTGTACAGTATGGAACATACCCACATGCCAAATTTCAAGTGTGTGGCACGTTGGGAAGTATGCTAAACATTTCGAACAGACACACGTATCCACACATTTCCCTTTCATATATAGATAAATCAGCATTTTGCGACCCCCACTGCCACCGTGTGGCATATTATTACGTGCCAGGGACTCTATGAGAGGACAACAGTCCAAGTCCATAATTGGCAATAAGTAACGGCAAAGCAGTTGTAAGTGACTCACAGAATTTTGCGCAGTTGCGTATACAGAGTACACGACTTCCCTGAAGGCAAACACCTTCAGCGAGCGCAATGCCGATCACACGCGTCGAATAAAAAGTAAGGGACAAGTCATTACATACTAACAACTCCTTACTTACTAACAACTCCTTACTAACAACTCCTTACTTACTAACAACTCCTTACTAACAACTCCTCACTTACTAACAACTCCTTACTAACAACTCCTCACTTACTAACAACTCCTTATTAACAACTCCTTACTTACTAACAACTCCTGTCATTTCATTGCTGGAGGGGTTGCCCCCCTACCTGAAAATCCTGGCTCCACCTCTGAGTGTGTGACAGTGTCAAGTTTGTGTTTTCAGTAAAGTCTATTAACTCTATTGAGCACGAAGGTTATATCAAAACAGTAGTTTAGTTTTGTTTTCCTCTGCAACTCTTTGTAAGAATGGAGTCAGGAAGTTAACACAGCACACACGTGCAGCTGAAGTCGGATCTGTTCATCCCAGCATTCAAGGACATCTGAGCCTGGCTTCACACCTCTAAGTTGCGATTGAACATTAATTTATGCATTTCTGCATAACACAAATAGTATTATTTTAAACACCCTTTGCTATGTCAGCTGAAGTTAGCTTTCATAAATATTCCTTTTGAAGCCAGACAGCTGAAATTGTGTGCTCGGAGTTTTTGGTTAACATTCATTTTGAAGATACAAGGGCTTCCAGGCATGTTTGTAACCATTTTCCCTCTCATTGTGTGCCATAACAGCCCGTGTGTTGAATTTGGGACACTTTTCCACTATATCATGAATATATGAATAAGTATAGACGTGTAAGTCACGTTTTACTGTGTATATATGCTTTCCTCTGTGTATCGATACTGACGTGTAGATGGTGTAGATATTATTTTTTTATGTCTGCAGCTGACGCTTCCTCTGACGCTTCCTCTGCAGAATTCGTCTGATGGAGCAAAGGCGCTCGGCGCAGCTCGTTACTACAAGGCAACATTGTGACTGGTGTGCATACAGCACGGATCGTACTGGAAATTTGACACGGCACGAGAGAACTCACACAGGAGAGAAACCCTTCAAGTGCAATGTGTGTGGGAAGGCGTTTGCATGTTCATCTACTCTTGTAGAACACCAGAGAACACACACGGGAGAGAAACCCTTCAAGTGCAGTGTGTGTGGGAAGGCGTTTGCACAGTTATCTGTTCTTGTAATACACCAGAGAACACACACGGGAGAGAAACCCTTCAAGTGCAGTGTGTGTGGGAAGGCGTTTGCACGTTCATCTCTTCTTGTAGAACACCAGAGAACACACACGGGAGAGAAACCCTTCAAGTGCAGTGTGTGTGGGAAGGCGTTTGCACAGTTATCTACTCTTGTAGCACACCAGAGAACACACACGGGAGAGAAACCCTTCAAGTGCAGTGTGTGTGGGAAGGCGTTTGCACGTTCATCTCTTCTTGTAGAACACCAGAGAACACACACGGGAGAGAAACCATTCAAGTGCAGTGTGTGTGGGAAGGCGTTTGCACGTTCATCAAATCTTAAAGTACACCAGAGAACACAAAAGCATCAGAAGATCCACAAGGAGTGGAGTCTGAAATCAGCTTGTGAAAGTCAAAGTGACGCAATGAGCCCATCCCTCATGAAACAACCGGAAGAAAATCCCAGCTTGGACACTTTTAAAGGTATCGAGGTGAAATCTGAAGAGGTCAAGGTGAAATGTGAAGAAGTGAAGAGCGAGGAAGTGAGGGTAAAATGTGAAGATGAAGATTCAGCTCCAAAATGGGACCTTCACATCGATGGAGGCAACGTGAAGCAGGAGGTGAATTCTGACTGTGAGGCAGAGCGAGGCAACTCCCAGCAGTTTGTGGAAGTGGAGGTGTGGGTGGACTTCCTCCGAGACAATACAACTCAAATGGAGACCCGGTAGATGTGTAAGCTTGAAACGATGTCGCTCCAATAGATGCACCTTTATCACAGGCCTTTAATGACAAGAATGAAGTTGAACACTCAATTCCTAGGTTCAACCTGCAGGGTAAGAGCGGCCAGTCTTTGTGGACCTGTGGGTTGGGTAGATCTCTAACCAGGAGCGAGAGTTGAATAAGCTCCCAAGCATTCACTAGGTTCTAATAATTCCATTTATATGGTGCTTGCTTAATCGCCTCGGCAATTCGGAGTTTTGTGTCGTATCTCGTCTCAAACACTCGAAGAGCATCCCCAAGTAGCAGCTGCCCCTGTGTGGCACAAGGTGGTGGCCCTGCTCCGGCCTGCATGTGCACAAGAGCCTGTCAGTAGGAGGCGATGGTTGATGTGGCATCTTAGTTGTGGAGTTTGTAGGTAATGTTTAGAATTTGATAAATTTTGACCCAGACGCCAGTATGCAATGGCCTACTCGTTTTGAATGGCGCAATAGTATGTTGTACATACTAAAATAGCTTCTTGTTAATGCGATGTAACCTGATGCAGTATGTTTCAGTGCAGTAATTGAATTTTGTTAATATGCCTGTCAATAATACTTGTCTGATTGTGTGCATACATGTACCATTTTGTCTATAAGGGTTAAACATTGAATAAGTGATGTTAGGACAAAGTGTGTGTTTTGGAAGTAACCTGTACAGATAACTCAGGTGAGACTCATTGTTCTTGTCATACAGGTCAAAGGGTATTTTGTGTTTTCAGGAAGCTTCTCCCTCTGGAGCAACTCATTGTCTTTGAAATAGGGAGCACACTCGGATCATTAATCAGTTACATGGCATACCTCTCAAAGGTTACACGTAGAGGAGATTCATTCTCTACAACACAAATTGTAGTTTTGTATTACGTGTTGACGTAGATTTTGTCGAACTAGGACTAGAAATGCTCCTTGCTGATTAACGTCTGGATGTTCACAACCAAGGGTTGAAGCAAGGCTGACCGCCTGCGGCGCCCCTCACAACCATTTGCGGCCTTGGGCCAGGAAAGTCATGAAAAAAATTGCACAAGAACGACGCATCCACGCAAGCTCCCAATGCTCCGTTTTGAAGTTTGAAAATGAAACAACTTTGAATTGTATTATGTTTTGAATTAAATAATTGTATTTCTTCATTAACAGCTTATTCATTGAAAACGATATTTCGTGTGAATTTTCTCTCGTCGTTAAGTAGATGGCTTTGCCAGGGGTTCCGTTCGATGCGGACTTTCACCTGGTTGGGATCGCCGGATCGAGATGAGGCGACACAAAGCTTGCCGTGCGAGAAGACTGTCGTCTGCAGATCGATTTCAACACGATCGAACGTCTGTCCCTGCGCCTCTGTCGTTCATGCAGGGGGCGCGTAGGTTTGCAGCACCCCATGCATGAAAATGACGGAACGTGCAGTGTTCGTCACGAAGTTGTGCATAAGCGCCATAACAAGGCACTGTAAGCTGACCTGCCACCACATTCACAGGTCAACGGGGCAGCCGAGAGAGAGCGCGGTGCATAGGGGTCGACCAAAGGTTAAACCCCCGCCCCACCCCCCCGTGATCGGAGACTGATACCCCTGACCCCCCACCCGTCCCTAAGGCCCCTTAAAACCTTTCAGAAGGTTCTGGGAGGGGGGGGAGTCAGGAGGGGAGGGGTGACCCCAACCTGAGGATAAAAGGCCGGCCCTCTGGACGGGCCGAGGCAGTGTTCACTAACTCAAGCCTGAAGACATCCGAAGACCTGAAGACTGGACCGGCACCCGGGGACCCTCAACCGAGGCTCTTGTTAGAGCCGGGTTGTAGCGGACCAGAGGTGGCTCGGACACCCTGGGACCCTCCCCAGGCTCTAGCCAGAGCCGGGTTGTAGCAGACCAGAGGTGAGCTCCCGTACCCTGGCTAGGACGGGTCGTCCAGTCTTCCCTTAACGCCGGGCTAAGGGACCTGTGGGTAGCAGAGCCCGGATTGTGCAGGCTGCGATAGAAGGGAGGCTGTCACTCCCGTAGGCGATCGGGTGGAAGGGGACGTACCCCTTCGTGTTTCAGTAGTGTGTAGAGCCGAGTTCTAAAGAGTTATAATAATTGCGTTGCCTCAACCAGATGTCTCCGTGTGGTTAGTTAAGGACACAACACTTATATACAGTGAGGGAAAAAAGAATTTGATCCCCTGCTGATTTTGTATGTTTGCCCACTGACAAATAAATGATCAGTCTATAATTTTAATGGTAGGTTTATTTGAACAGTGAGAGACAGAATAACAACAACAAAATCCAGAAAAACACGTCAAAAATGTTATAAATTGATTTGCATTTTAATGAGGGAAATAAGTATTTGACCCCCTCTCAATCAGAAAGATTTCTGGCTCCCAGGTGTCTTTTATACAGGTAACGAGCTGAGATTAGGAGCACACTCTTAAAGGGGGTGCTCCTAATCTCAGCTTGTTACCTGTAGACATAAAAGACATCTTTCCACAGAAGAAATCAATCAGATTCCAAACTCTCCACCATAGCCAAGACCAAAGAGCTCTCCAAGGATGTCAGGGACAAGATTGTAGACCTACACAAGGCTGGAATGGGCTACAAGACCATTGCCAAGCAGCTTGGTGAGAAGGTGACAACAGTTGGTGCGATTATTCGCAAATGGAAGAAACACAAAAGAACTGTCAATCTCCCTCGGCCTGGGGCTCCATGCAAGATCTCACCTCGTGGAGTTGCAATGATCATTAGAACGCTGAGGAATCAGCCGAGAACTACACGGGAGGATCTTGTCAATGATCTCAAAGCAGCTGGGACCATATTCACCAAGAAAACAATTGGTAACACACTATGCCGTGAAGGACTGAAATCCTGCAGCACCTGCAAGGTCCCCCTGCTCAAGAAAGCACATATACATGCCCGTCTGAAGTTTGCCAATGAACATCTCAATGATTCAGAGGACAACTGGGTGAAAGTGTTGTGGTCAGATGAGACCAAAATGGAGCTCTTTCGCATCAACTCAACTCGCCGTGTCTGGAGCAGGAGGAATGCTATGACCCCAAGAAGAACACCATCCCCACCGTCAAACATGGAGGTGGAAACATTATGCTTTGGGGGTGTTTTTCTGCTAAGGGGACAGGACAACTTCACCACATCAAAGGGACGATGGACGGGGCCATGTACCGTCAAATCTTGGGTGAGAGCCTCCTTCCCTCAGCCAGGGCATTTAAAATGGGTCGTGGATGGGTATTCCAGCATGACAATGACCCAAAACACACGGCCAAGGCAACAAAGGAGTGGCTCAAGAAGAAGCACATTAAGGTTCTGGAGTGGCCTAGCCAGTCTCCAGACCTTCATCCCATAGAAAATCTGTGGAGGGAGCTGAAGATTGAGTTGCCAAACGTCAGCCTCGAAACCTTAAGGACTTGGAGATCTGCAAAGAGGAGTGGGACAAAATCCCTCCTGAGATGTGTGCAAACCTGGTGGCCAACTACAATAAACGTCTGACCTCTGTAATTGCCAACAACGGTTTTGCCACCAAGTACTAAGTCATGTTTTGCAGAGGGGTCAAATACTTATTTCCCTCATTAAAATGCAAATCAAATTATACAATTTTTGACATGCCTTTTTCCAGATTTTGTGGTTGTTATTCTGTCTCTCACTGTTCAAATAAACCTACCATTAAAATCATATACTGATCATTTCTTTGTCAGTGGGCAAACGTACAAAATGAGCAGGGGATGAAATACTTTTTTCCCTTACTGTAAAAGAGTAAAGCCAGTGGGTTTTCAAAGTACCTTCCTTTTACAGAAATACATTTCACGTGAGCCCACCGCATTAAAACAATGCTCAGCTGAGCGGGGCGAGCCACGGGGGTGGGGGGGGGGAGCACCTTTGTCACGTTCTGTAACTCACGTGACTTCTGCCGCAACAATGTCTGGATGTTTCGCCTGAGGATGACTGCTCGTGTTGTGATCGAAACATCGTGATTTATTTTATTACTATTTTATTTTTTCTACCTACGTGACTTTACTGAAAGAACCAAAGAGTATGAAAGACGTCTTGTCTGCTGATATTGTTCATATCCGTGTACATCGATATCCCACATTGCTTACACGTACACACCACACACAATGAAATAAATAGAAACTAGAACGACTTTCGGGGATGGGCAAAGATCGAGGAATCTCTTTCAATGGAGCGAGTTAAGGGTGTTCGATTCAACATCTCTCTGTACGTCTGTATCTCTGTTTGCCTCTATGTCTCTCTCTGCCTGTGTCTCTCTGTCTGTCTATCTTTCTCTGTCTCTGTGTTCCTCTTGTCTGTGTCTGTCTGCCTGTCCTGTCTGTCTGTGTGTCTGTCTAAAGCACAGCAAGTTGGCACAGTAGGGGGCACAGATGGTGCATCAGCCAGTCATTTCAGTCATCTCAGTCGACCAGTGGCACCTGGGTCTGCCCCGTGACATGCCAGCGGGCGTTCGACACTTCACTTGGCCTCAAGGTGCACATAGCCTGGCACAGCGTCGTGGTGACGTCACCACCACTTAGTGACCAATGGCGGTTGTTGTTGTCTATCATAAAATAATAAACCACTAATGTAGACTGTAGCCTGCTATCAAAGCAATTTTGCTGACGGTTTCCATCTGAAGACGGAAGCTTGTGTTGCCTCCAAAACGTCGTGATTTAATTTCGTTTTCATTTATTTTATTTTACCTACGTGTCTGTGTTTAGTGGGAGTGTGCGTGTGTTTAGTGGGTGTGTGCGATTGATCATATTAAACGTACTCAATTAGCATCAATTAACATGAAATACACAATAATAATTTACATTTCCCAATTTTATTGAATATTTTTCTGAAAAACAATACATACAACACTGTGTCACCTGCCGTTCAGATTTGGCCACAGCTGTTCACAAACCGCATAGCCAGCATCTTAAACGCCTTTTGGTTTGACAAAATATAAATCGGAGCAGGCTGTTACGGTATAATAACGACGTGCCCGCTAAACTCAGGCCCTCTTATCCACCGATGAACGAGGAAGTTTAACAAAACAACGAAAACAGAAACTCACACAAATTAAGAAGTAAGCTAAAGTAACAAAAATATTTGGGTTGCTTTAATCAAAACACACCTCCATATTGATTAAACACTCACGCAAACATTCCCCCCCCCCCCGACTCGTGCATTTATACGTTGGCCGAATGCGAAAGCCACAATGCCACACAAAACGCGTTCTAAGGAGATTTGAACTCTCAACGCTCTGGGTTACAAACCCAGCGCCGAATCCCCCGAGCCACGAGGCTGGGTGCTGGCGTACCCCCCGTGCCATCGCGAGCGGGTTAGCGGGGTGCCCGCGCTCTGCCGCTCGAATCTTAAAAGCGCAGACGGTCGCCTCCGATTGAATCTCGATGGAAGAATGTCACGAAGACCTTCAAAGTCGAGACGATCCAAACGGCGGCGGCGCGTTGGGGGGGCCGAGTAAATGGAACGTGGGATGGCGAAAAGCGATTGAGCGATAACGACGCCCGAGAGTAATACTAGCACGCTAAACCCAAGACTTGCGGGAGGCGTCGCCAGCGTCTTGCTCGGGGGGCTCCTGGTGGGGTCTCGGCGTCACCCCCAGCTCCGTCTGAAGTTTCTGCACCTCGTCAAGGAGCTGCCACAATTCTGACGGTGACATCGCTCTGGGACCCGCCGTCGATTCCGGCTCGATGGCATCTGCCACCCTAGAAACGAGTCAAATTTCAAGAAGAGTATTTTCATTAACAAAAAAATATATATACACTGTCCATGATAGAGGGTTTTTTTTGGGTTATATTGCATGTATAGTGTAGTGTATAGTATAGTGTATGGTGCAGTGGATAGTGTAGTGTATAGTAGTGTAGTGTATAGTATAGTGTATAGTAGTGTAGTGTATAGTAGTGTAGTGTATAGTAGTGTAGTGTATAGTGTATAGTAGTGTAGTGTATAGTGTAGTGTATAGCAGTGTATAGTGTATAGTAGTGTAGTGTATAGTGTAGTGTATAGTGTAGTGGATAGTGTAGTATATAGTGTAGTGTATATAGTGTATAGTGCAGTGTATAGTGTAGTGTATAGTGCAGTGTATAGTGTAGTGTATAGTAGTGTATAGTGCAGTGTATAGTGTAGTGTATAGTGCATTAGATAGTGCAGTAGATAGTGCAATCTAAACCCAAAAACCTTGATTATGAATAATAGTTAACACCGTAATGTATGAACGTTGCGAGCGCTCACGAAAGTCACCCAGTGCGGTTCCCGTCAGAGGAGGCCCCCACAACCGAATGGTAGCTATACACTACACACACAACATCTATATACATAGCTATCAAACATACACTACACTATACACTACACTATACACACAACATCTATATACATAGCTGTCAACACATACACTACACTATACACTACACACACAACATCTATATACATAGCTATCAACACATACACTACACTATACACTACACACACAACATCTATATACATAGCTATCAACACATACACTACACTATAAACTACACACAACATATATGCATAGCTATCAACACATACACTACATTATACACTACACTATACACTACACACAACATCTATATACATAGCTATCAACACATACACTACACTATACACTACACTATAAACTACACACAACATATATACATAGCTATCAACACATACACTACACTATACACTACACACAACATCTATATACATAGCTATCAACACATACACTACACTATACACTACACTATAAACTATACACATCTATATACATAGCTATCAACACATACACTACATTATACACTACACTATAAACTACACACATCTATATACATAGCTATCAACACATACACTACACTATAAACTATACACAACATCTATATACATAGATATCAACACATACACTACACTATAAACTATACACAACATCTATATACATAGCTATCAACACATACACTACACTATACACTACACTATAAACTACACACAACATCTATATACATAGCTATCAACACATACACTACACTATACACTACACTATAAACTACACACATCATCTATATATATAGCGGTTGGGGAGCTGACGGAACCAATATTATTTCCCTTCCACGTGACTTTAGCGAAAGAACCAAAAATAAGAGACAGCTTTGTTTAGAGCCTAGTCTCAAACAGTGTTAGATGAGAGGACAATGCCACTACGAAGACATTGACAGCTCGGGGTGAGATACACGAGGCTCTAAAGAAAGCTGTCTCTGGTGTGGAACAATCAGTTTCAAAGACAATGCATCATCATAGACTACCAGAGCGTGTTTCTGTTTGCATGTTCATTACAAGTACCGTGTGTGTGGCCAATGCAGTGAGATGATTCCTTGCAAGAGGTTTACGTTTGGTGTTATCACGTTCACACAGCTGTTTTACTGCTAAAAAAGGGTAAAACAAATTCTTATATTTTGTTACTGGCAAGGGAGGTCCCATGATGTTTTTTTGCTGTTGTCATCATCGGCGAAACGTCACGGAAACTCGAATTGTAGGCGTAGTTGGGGGTCACTCTCTGACGCGCAGCCGGCGAGTGTCGAGCCGGTAGCGACCCGGCACGTTTCGTTTCCGTGACGCAACGCCGCTACTACAAGTTGGCGGCTTTGACGAGACGACGCTTTCGTTTCTCGCGATCCAACGCCGAAGCTGACAACCTCCGTCCGCGCGCCGAACTTTTTCCGCCCCCCACCCCTCCCCCCGCATAGCCGACCGTGGCCAACCACGCCGTCGAGGCCCCCCACCTGCTCCGTAGCCGGCGCGGGCGCCACCCGCTCAGCGAGTCGTGGATGGTGCCCAGCCCCAGGTAGGCAATCTCGGACAGTTCGAGCAGGAGGCTGAGACCGGCGACCGCGTACATGACCAGAAGGAAGACGGTCTTCTCCGTGGGGCGCGACACAAAGCAGTCGACCCGGTGCGGGCAGGGGTGACGGACGCACTCGAAGCGCGGGGCCACCTCCAAGCCATACATCAGGTACTGCCCCACCAGGAAGCCAACCTCGGCCAGTGTGCGGGCCAGCAGCTGGAGGGTGTAGGCCACCATCAGGCCGTCCGTCTTGATCCTCCACCGCTCGTTGTGCTGCTTCCCCTCGCCGTCTTCTTCACCCTCCTCCTCCACCTCCTCTTCCACCTCCTCCACTTTCTCCGTGCATTCAATCACGCGGTCGGGGCCGCCGGTTCGCTTGGCTCGCTTGGTTTGTTCGTCTCGCTTGTACTCGATCCTACCACGACAGAGAGCGGCGGCGGCGTCGAAGTTTCACCCCTCGCTACGAGCGAGCCACCGTCGGGACTCGAGGTAAGTGAAAATATTTACCTTCCTTTAAAATTTGACGCTTTATTTACTACTAAGCGGGAAGCACCCGGCGTTGCCCGGGGGAAAACATATATTGAAACACTTCTCAAAACTTAAAAACATAACATATACAAGTGGAAAAAAAAAAACTTTGATCATTGCCTCATTCGTAAAAACTAAAATAAAACCCAACGCGCGGCGTAAAAAAACGTACGCTCGCGCGCCAAGATTCGATTCTTTAGATCGCGCAAAGGAATCGAAGGTTGTAGATTTCTTTAGAATCAGCCTATTCCTGTTTAATCGATACCACAAAGCTCACCAGATATCGATTCTTGCCACACTTCATCGTCATTTCCCCACCCCCCCCCCAAAAAAAATAAAAGTGTGTTTTTATGTTTGCATGGTGTACAGTATGGAAAGTACCCACATGGCAAATTTTAAGTTTGTTGCATGTCGGGAAGTACGCTAAACATTTTGAACAGACACACATAATCACAACTTTGCCTTTTATACATATGCAATTATGATATCGCATGCAAATGTATTATATTTCTTATTGTTGAAGAGTTTAACAATGCTTCCCTTTTTGCTGTTGAATCGCAGCATATTTTACGACGCTGACCGTGTGCGTGTTTAAACACAGCGCACATTCGCCCTCCTGAACTGAACTAGCCGTTCGGACGTACCGACGGGGGGCTCGGGAACGGAACTCCGTTCCTAAGTCAAGGGGAAACCTTGCCGGCACTTTCACCGTTCAAAATCGTGACCAAATCGACGGCGCAACCTAATTAAAAAATAAATTAAAACATTTCCAACTGCGGGCAGCCATTCAAATTTCCACCGTAGCCCCCCCCCCCCCCCCCCCCCCCCCACTGTGAAAACTCCATCCGAGAACCTCGGTACCTGGTGATGCGATGCACTGCGAAGCCGAGGTACAGGATGGTGGGCGTGGCGACCGCGATGATCTGGAACACCCAGAAGCGGACGTGGGAGAGCGGGGCGAAGCTGTCGTAGCAGACGTTCACGCAGCCGGGCTGCACCGTGTTGCACGAGAAGCTGCCCTGCTCGTCGTAGTAGATGGACTCGCCGGCGACCGTCGTGAGAACAATGCGAAAGATGACGAAGGTGGTGATCCACAGCTTGCTCAGGAAGGTGGAGTGCCGATGAACCTCCTCCAGCAGCTGCGTGAGGTAGCCCCAGCTCATCGTGGTTGCCGGTCACATTCAGTAACGCCGCTGCGGGGAAACGTTCACCCGAGTTTGTACACGCACTACTCTACTTACAAACATCCAACTTCAGGACTTTTAGAGATAATAAAAAAACCTGTCCCATTTGTCCAGTTGCCCGTTTGGAACGAGAGTCGTTAGTTCAACCTCCACGCACAATAAATGGCAGTGGTGGCATCTACATCGGCAGAATGTGAAGAACCAGTGGCATCTACATCTGCAGAACGTGAAGAACCAGTGGCATCTACATCTGCAGAACGTGAAGAATCAGTGGCATCTACATCTACAGAAAGTGAAGAACCAGTGGCATCTACATCGACAAAACGTGAAGAATCAGTGGCATCTACATCTGCAGAACGTGAAAAACAGTGGCATCTACGTCTACAGAACGTGAAGAACCAATGGCATCTGCATCTGCAGAACGTGAAGAACCAGTGGCATCTACATCGACAGAACGTGAAGAACCAGTGGCATCTACATCTGCAGAACGTGAAGAACCAGTGGCATCTACATCTACAGAAAGTGAAGAACCAGTGGCATCTACATCGACAAAACGTGAAGAATCAGTGGCATCTACATCTGCAGAACGTGAAAAACAGTGGCATCTACGTCTACAGAACGTGAAGAACCAATGGCATCTGCATCTGCAGAACGTGAAGAACCAGTGGCATCTACATCGACAGAACGTGAAGAACCAGTGGCATCTACATCGACAGAACGTGAAGAACCAATGGCATCTACATCTGCAGAACGTGAAGAACCAGTGGCATCTACATCTACAGAAAGTGAAGAACCAGTGGCATCTACATCGACAGAACGTGAAGAACCAGTGGCATCTACATCTACAGAATGTGAAGAACCAGTGGCATCTACGTCTACAGGACGTGAAGAACCAATGGCATCTGCATCTGCAGAACGTGAAGAACCAGTGGCATCTACATCTACAGCGCTGGTAGCGGCCATCGGCAAGTCCACTCAAGTTTCATGTATTAGGTGTATATCCCTGTGAGCCATGCAGCTCTTGAGTTCGGGTGCAACCGCAACAAACAAAATATGAACAGAGAAACATCTTAAAGCGACGACGCGTAACAGAAACATCCTGTGATAAAACAGCAAATCTTCCAGAAAAGAAAAAAACTTATTACAACTCTGTGTGCAAAAATCTCACAAACCCCTTCTTGAATAAGAGCCTTGAGACTCGGCGAGGAATTTCCCCCCCCCACCCCCCCCCCTGGTGAACTGAATCACATCGTTATTATCACTACTGCCCTCTGCAACGTTCGAACAGCGTTCATCTTCTCGTTGTAAAATGTCAATCGGTCACTTGTTCGGAGGTCATGTCCATGAGGACGCATTTCCTAAGAAGGCCACGGCAGTTGCGTTGGTTCCTCGCGTGCTGCCGAGAGACGAGTTCTCAGTGGCGCTCGAGAAAAAACAAACGCGCATCCGTCACGTGCCCTCCTGGATAGCCTCATCGATTGCAGTGTATAAGGGAGCAAAGATGCCGCCCGAGAAGACGATTCGTAATTTTTTTGGGGTCAAGATCTCTTGTGCACGCACGTGTGTGTGCCTTTGGGCCCTCCTCCACCCGACACAGCCAATCAATAAAATGTTGACTCCCTCGCCTGGTATACAGGAGGTCGTGGATTCGATCCTGAACCTGACACCTGCTGTGTACTCCATCTCTTCTCTAGCTGTTTAGGCGTCCGCTCGCACACAACAACAACCGCCATTCGCCACTAAGTGGCGGTGACGTCACCACGACGCTTGTGCCAGGCTATGTGCACCCTGAGGCCACGTGAAGTGTCGAACGCCCGCTGGCAGGAGGTCACGGGGCAGACCCAGGTGCCACGGGTCGACTGACTGAGATGACTGGCTGATGCACCACCTGTGCCCCCTACTGTGCCAACCTGCTGTGCTTTACCCACCCAGCGCTCCGCTCGTTGTTGTGAGCATCGCTCCTCCGCCCTCCGTTGTTGTTGGAGGGCGACTGCCTCCAACTGCCCAGTAGCGTGCTTCACGAGCCTCCTCCACAGAGGCCGATCTTGACACCGCTGGTACCAGTCATCGGCAAGTCCACTCAGCTCCACATCCTCCTGTACCACATCACTCCATCTCTTCTCTAGCCCGTGCCGCGCCCGCTTAGCCCCCTCAATTCGGCCGAACAAAAGCTGTTTCGGCATGCGGTGGCTGGGCATGCGGGCTACATGACCCAGCCATCGCAGCCTGCCCCGCCGGAGGAGCTCACCGATGGGACCCTGCCCAGATCTTTCAAGGATTTGTGAGCTCCTCACACAATCCAGTCTGGCTAAACCCAGGATGGATCGTAGGCAGGCCAGCCTAAATGTTTCTAACCGGCGAAGATGTTCCATTAGGGGGGTCCACGTATCGCAAGCGTAGAGAAGGGAGGCAATGATCTTGGCCGAGAATACCTGAAGCTTAGTGCGGAGCCACAGACCAGGTAGCTTCCACACAGCGTTACGCAACCGATGAAAAGATATTGCCGCTCGACTGATTCGGAGTGAGACCTCTGCTGTTAAACTGGAGCCAGTCATAAGCACACTACCCAGGTATGGAAAACTCTCCACTCTCTCCACAACTGCCCCATCACCGAGTTGGGAGTTGTGGGGGTGTAGTGTCCGATGGTACAAAATACCCAGCCAGGTGCTTAGTTTTGGTGGGGCTGATGGTAAGGCCCCACCTCTTAGTGGCACGCTCCAGTCTCAGCAGCAGCATCTCCAACTCCTCCTCTGAATGAGCAGCTATTACCAAATCATCAGCATACATAACGTGGTTGAGCAATAGGGAGCCATCCCTTGACCGCACCCGGGCATCGATCAGCTTCCCATTATATCTGTACCATATGGAGATTCCCCCGGTACAGCTAATGAAGGCTTCACGAACTACGTGGTCAAAATAGATGTTAAATAATGTGGGAGCCAGAGGACATCCCTGTCGCACCCCAAGGTGTACAGGGAATGGCTCTGACTCCCGACCACGTAGTTTTACTCGGGCCCGCTCACCATCATGAAGGTCCTTAATGATCGTGAGCAGAGGGTCAGGTACTCCAAAAGCACGAAGAACAACCCAGAGCCCTGGCCTATTGATGGTATAATATGCCTTGACCAGGTCAATAAAGCAGAGATGTAGGTCTTGTTGGAATTCCATACACCTCTGCTGTAGCAGACGGACAGAAAATATGGCATCTGTGCAGGACCGCCCTTTCCTGAAACCGCATTGGGGCTCCGCAAGCCTCTCCTCAGCGTGCCTGGCAAGGCGATGCTGAATAATCCTTGCCAGGACCTTTCCCGGCACACTGAGGAGTGAAATGCCCCTGTAGTTGTTACAGTCTGTGCGGTCCCCCTTCTTAAAAAGGGGGACCACCAGGGCATCCTTCCAATCCTGCGGAACCCGTCCAGTGGTCCAGACTGTTGTTATGATGTCATATAGGGCAGTCTGTGCACAAACGCCACCCTCCCTCAGCATTTCACTTGGGAGATCATCTCTGCCCGCTGCCTTTCCTGGTCTCAGACTCGGGATCGCCTTCAGTACTTCCTCAACAGTTGGCACCTCAGCCAGCCACTCACAGGGGGTGACTTCTTCCAATATTTGAGGCACCGCAGCCTCAGCAGGGTCATCCTCACTTTGTGCCACAATGTTTTCCTGGCTGAGGGATTTTCCCTCCCCCAGGACCTCACAGAAATGCTCAGCAAATCTGCAAACCTGTTCCTGGGGGTCGGAGATTGGATCACCGTTTTTTCCCCTGATTGTAATAGGTGTGGCACTGCAAGTTACTTTTTGATGGAGTCAAATAGAGATTTGTGATCACGGCCCACTCAGGCAGACTCTATCTCCTCAGCAACCCGCGACCACCACCCATTCTTGCAGCGCCTCACGGCCCTCCGAACCTCCGAGCGAAGGCTGCGGTAAGCCTCCTCATTCTCTGACGTGGGATTCTGTAGCCGATGACAGTGGGCCTGTCGCTTTTTCTCAACCATCCTGAACACCTCCTCTGTCAGCCAGGGTCTCTGGGGAGGTCTGGACCGCGTACCCAAAGCAGCTATTGCAGCTGCATGAGTCACAGTCCTAAACCTCGCCCATTTACCCTCGACATCAGGAGGAGTCGGGGACGATGCCAATCCCAGCCGCAAGCGATGATGAAATTCTCGCTTGCAACTTTCATCAGATAACTGAGACCAGGCCACTTTAGGTTGGAATGGGGTCCTGGTTGTACACCCACCACCGGAGTGGAAGAATGGCAGGCGCATCTTACAGATGACAAGTCGATGGTCAGAGGGCAGATCAGCTCCACGGTAGGTCCTGGTGTCAAGGACATGGGCTCGCATCCGCTGGTCCGTCACTATGTAGTCCAGCAGATGTTCTTCCTTGGACCCGGCATGCATCAATGATGTTGTGTGGATGCGCCGATGCCGGGACAGCGTGTTGGTAATTACAAGCCCATGGGCTACACAAAAATCTAGCAGCCTCCTACCGTTGTTATTGAGCTGATCTGGCCCATGCCCTCCAATCACTCCAGACCAGGTGCCAGCATCATGACCAACTCGGGCATTGAAGTCACCCAACATGATGACTCTATCCCGAGGGGCCACTTTAGCCAGCACCTGTGACAGGAGGTCATCGAAGGCATCTGACTCATCGGCTTTGCCTGCATCCCTCCACGGATGTTCATCTTCGGTGGGGGCATAAGTAACCACGACCACCATTCCTTGCCTCCGGTTGATGGGAAGGCGAGCCCAAAGTAGCCTGGCGCTTACAGCTTCCCACACCTCACCGCCACGCTCCCACGCCCCCTTCATTCTTTTGTTCAAAAGAAGAGCCACACCCTGTTGTTTGGCAGTCTGCTGCCCAGAGTAGAGGACTGTCCACCCCTCATGGTGGCAGGAGCCAGAACCGGTCCACCGGACACACACACAGACACACACACAGACACACACAGACACACACACACAGACACACACAGACACACATACACACACAGACACACACACACAGACACACACACTGACAAACACAGACACACACAGACACACACACAGACACACACACAGACACACACACAGACACACACACACAGAAAGACACAGACACACACACAGACACACACACAGACACACACACAGACACACACAGACACACACACACAGACACACACAGACACACATACACACACAGACACACACACACAGACACACACACTGACAAACACAGACACACACAGACACACACACAGACACACACACAGACACACACACAGACACACACACACAGAAAGACACAGACACACACACAGACACACACACAGACACACACACTGACACAAACACAGACACACACACAGACACACACACACAGACACACACACAGACACACACACAGACAGACACAGACACACACACAGACACACACACAGACACACACAGACACACACACTGACACAAACACACACAGACACACACACACACAGACACACACAGACACACACAGACAGACACACACAGACGCACACAGACACACAGACAGACACAGACACACACACAGACACACACACACACACAGATACACACACAGACACACACACAGACACACACACAGACACACACACACACACAGACACACACACACACAGATACACACACAGACACACACACACAGACACACACACTGACACAAACACACACACACAGACGCACACAGACACACAGACAGACACAGACACACACACAGACACACACAGACACACACAGACACACACACACAGACACACACACAGACACACACAGACAGACACACACAGACACAAAAAGACAAAGACAAAAGATCCCCCATATAGCCTTAACAGACTGTAGGGGCAAGTGCTGTTAGCGAGCACCTATGAAGGCCGGAACGGTACACGAGGGGGTGGGTGGCCGGCACCACGCCCGACCGCCTTTGTCTCCCTAGTGGCGATGTTTACACACCGCACCAGGTACTCATTTGAGGCTGAGTCGACCTAGGGGAGGCCCGGGACCGGTTCAGATAATCGTCACTGGTGTTGGCCGTGAGCGGGAATCGAACCTGGGTCGCCAGGTTCATAGCGCAGCGCGCTAACCGCTACACTATCGCTCCCCACACACAGACACACACACACAGACACACACACACAGACACACACACACACAGACATACAGACACACACACAGACAGACACAGACACACACACACAGACACACACAGACACACACACAGACACACACAGACACACACACTGACACAAACACACACAGACACACACACAGACACACACACTGACAAACACAGACACACACAGACACACACACAGACACACACACAGACACACACAGACACACACACACAGACACACACACACAGAAACAGACACACACAGACACACACACAGACACACACACAGACACACATAAACACACAGACAGACACAGACACACACAGACACACACACACAGACACACACACTGACACAAACACAGACACACACACAGACACACACACACAGACACACACACAGACAGACACACACACAGACACACACACAGACACACACAGACACACACACTGACACAAACACACACAGACACACACACACAGACACACACAGACAGACACACACAGACGCACACAGACACAGACAGACACACACACAGACACACACACACAGATACACACACAGACACACACACACAGACACACACACAGACACACACACACAGACACACACACACAGATACACACACAGACACACACACACAGACACACACACACAGACACACACACACACACAGATACACACACAGACACACACAGATACACACACAGACACACACACACAGACACACACACACAGACACACACACTGACACAAACACACACACACAGACGCACACAGACACACAGACAGACACAGACACACACACACACAGACACACAGACACACACAGACAGACACACACAGACACAAAAAGACAAAGACAAAAGATCCCCCATATAGCCTTAACAGACTGTAGGGGCAAGTGCTGTTAGCGAGCACCTATGAAGGCCGGAACGGTACACGAGGGGGTGGGTGGCCGGCACCACGCCCGACCGCCTTTGTCTCCCTAGTGGCGATGTTTACACACCGCACCAGGTACTCATTTGAGGCTGAGTCGACCTAGGGGAGGCCCGGGACCGGTTCAGATAATCGTCACTGGTGTTGGCCGTGAGCGGGAATCGAACCTGGGTCGCCAGGTTCATAGCGCAGCGCGCTAACCGCTACACTATCGCTCCCCACACACAGACACACACACACAGACACACACACAGACACACACACTGACACAAACACACACAGACACACACACAGACAGACACAGACACACACACACAGACACACACAGACACACACACAGACACACACACTGACACAAACACACACAGACACACACACAGACACACACAGACAGACACACACAGACGCACACAGACACACAGACAGACACAGACACACACACAGACACAAACACACACACACAGACACACACTGACACAGATCTCAGGGCCTGGGCCACAGCAGCAAGGGGAGACAAAGACGGCAGCGGCTGCGTGGGAGACAGCGCAGAGAGAGAGGGAAGGAGGAGGAGGGTGGTGGTGGAGTGGTGGAGTCAGACCTCTGTTGGAGCGCCCGGGAGCCCAGGAGACGTCCCGAGCAGTTGGGAAATGACGCAGAGAGATGAGAGACAGGGACAGCACCTGGCTAGGACGCCACCTTTCTGCCCCCCCTCACTTCCAGCCCCTCCCCATCACTTCACCCCCTCCACATCCGCCCCTCCCCCACATCCGGCCCCCCCTCCACATCCGGCCCCTCCTTCGTTCTCACTTTGGACCCTCCCCCCTGCCCCCTCCCCTCACTTTGCCCCTCCCCCTCGCTTCCGCCCTTCCCACCCTCCCCCCCTCGCTTCCGGCCCTCCTGTCCCCCCCCGTCACCTCCCTCACCTCCGCCCCCCCCTCGCCCCTCATTTCAGACCCCGCCCCCCCTCACTTCCGGCTCCTCCCTCCTCATTACCCTCCCTCCCCCCCCTGTTGTGGGCAAGGGGTTCGCACCATGAGCTGGAGAACCCAAAACAACCCGCAGACTGCCTGCTGCTGGATCTCCTCTCTGTTTAAAAGAACACATTTGAACAAATTTTTACCTCGGGTCTTTGCTCATCTACCGGCTTCACATTCCCTATTGCCCGTACAAAAAACGGAGGAAGGGCCTTTGCTATTGATGCCCCCAGGGTCTGGAATGCTATTGCCAATAAACTGCAACTTGAATCGCTACCAATGAGATTTTCACTCAAAACTGCTCTAGAGGAGTTGTACACCCCTAGCTTGCCACTGCTATTCAGTGGCCTAAAATAAAATGTTTCGCTCCGGATGACCGCTGCAAAGTATTATCTGTTTTGTGATTTAGTGTGCTGATCTTAAAGGTGTATTGAAAAATTTGATACTCCGACTGATGCTCCTGTTGTTTGTGGAGTAACTCATGCAGCCAGCTGTCGCTCTAGGGTTTGGTGTTACATGTTATTTATGTAGTTTATTGTAAAAAATTCGGTCACAGTTCCTATGATCACTGTTACATTGCATTTATGGCTTTATTTTGGTGATTTCTAAAAGTTTTTTGGTTTGGCCATGTTTTTGTTTATTGTAGTACGGAGTTAGACTGATGGCCTTAATCTTAGTTGTCTTGTTGTTGTTTGACTTGCATCCCACTGGGATTTTTGCACACAGCGTTGGTGTACGGTGCTATTTCAGGAATATTTTGATGTTTTTTTCCTGGATTTTCTGTTTGCACATGCACAAAGTCACTTCAAGATGTTTTCTTGTTCATGTTTTTTTTTGTTTGTTTGCGTTGCACCCGATTCAAGAGCCGAATGGCTCACAGGGCTATACCAAATAAATGAAACTATGAGAAGGGATGGACTGATGCGGCACAGGAGTATTTGGAGCTGAGTGGACTTGCCGACCAGCGGTGCCAAGCTTGGCCTCTGTGGAGGAGTTTCCTGAAGAACGCTACTGGGCAGTAGAGGTAGTCGCCCTCCCAACAACAGCAGTGGTTGGAGAAGCGACGCTCACAACAACGAGCGTTGCACTGGGTGGATAAAATACAGCGAGTTGGCACAATGAGGAGCACAGGTGGTGAAACAGCCAGTCATCTCGGTCAGTCTGTCCCGTGACCGGCTCGCAGAGAGCCTTCGATACTTCACGTGGCCTCAAAGTGTGCACTTTAAGTGCACCTAACCTGGCACAAGCGCTGTGGTCACGTCACCGCCACTTTATGGCAGTTCTGCATGGGTGCTAAAGAATCAACTAATGTCACCTGCTGGGTCTGTCCCGTGACCTCCTGCACCTAGTCTGGCACAGTGGTGCATCTGCCAGTCATCTCGGTGAGTCAACTAATGTCACCTGCTGGGTCTGTCCCGTGACCTCCTGCACCTAGCCTGGCACAGTGGTGCATCTGCCAGTCATCTCGGTGAGTCAACTAATGTGACTTGCTGGCCCTGTCCCGTGACCTCCTGCACCTAGCCTGGCACAGTGGTGCATCTGCCAGTCATCTCGGTGAGTCAACTAATGTCACCTGCTGGGTCTGTCCCGTGACCTCCTGCACCTAGCCTGGCACAGTGGTGCATCTGCCAGTCATCTCGGTGAGTCAACTAATGCCACCTGCTGGGTCTGTCCCGTGACCTCCTGCACCTAGCCTGGCACAGGTTCCAACGAGTTCTACCCTCCCGTCAATCCCCGCAGCTGCTACCGCTGCTGCTGCTGTACAACAGCGACCTCTCTCAGATCTGCGTCACAGTCTCCCACCATGTGGCCTCGTCTCCTCTTCCCCTAGGTTGCTGGAGAAACTCTCCATCCCATACAGGACCTGTGTCCACAGTCCCCCCTCTCCGCCTCCGCTATCACAGAAGGATTTTCTTTGTCCTTCCGCTTGCTCAACGCCTTCAGGGGCGTCGTTCGGCGCTAAAAAGTATTTTGAAACTTTGACTTTATTTTCACAACTGTGGAACATTACATCTCTCGACCATTTACTGAAACTGATAATACGATCAGAGGATTAGATATGCAACACCAACTGTGAAATGTTTTTATTAGATAAACTACATTATAAAAAAAACATTAACTTATACAAGTTGTGTTGCAGGCAAGGAAATTACTGTTATGATGAAGACCATCCGTAAAGAATATAAGTGACGCAATTTTACTAGAACACCTCGGTCAGATGTTTCAAAATCAATTTACCAACTCAGAAAATCCCTCTAAATATTTTCAGAAAGTTCCTCATAGCATCCTCAGCATCCTCCGTTTGTTGTACGCTAAAATGCCGAACAACAACGACCAGCATTACAATTAGTGCGTCAATTTAAAATAACCCTCACAGTAGGCCATATTATTCACCATATAGACTATAGTCACTATACTTATTAACCCAGGAAAACATCGGTCAAAAATTACATCACTCCAATAGGGGGCGTCAATTGCTATGAATACAGTAGAAAGGTTTTTGTTTGGGTTAGATCGCATAAATGTGTCGTTAACCCACCACCACCCAACACAGCCAAGGTTTGCCACGTAAACAAGACGTGCCAATTAGTTCATACTTAAGCCCACCGGTGTGTTGCAGAGTAAATGCACAGATCTGGCTGTCCGCCTGATGATGCTGGTTGTAATCACTGGCGAAACGTCGTGCTCAGATTTTAAATGTTGTGGATTTGCTCTCCGTTACATCGACGTGCTGTACTAGTAAGGTTTTTTGGAGGGGGGGTTATATCGCGCAAATATAAATGTGTGGTTAAACCCGCCACCACCCGACACAGCTGTGGCTCTAGGGTTTGGTGTTACATGTTATTTATGTAGTTTATTGTTGAAAATTCGGTCACAGTTCCTATGAGCACTGTTACATTGCATTTATGGCTTTATTTTGGTGATTTCTAAAAGTTTTTTGGTTTGGCCATGTTTTTGTTTATTGTAGTACGGAGTTAGACTGATAGCTTTAATCTAAGTTTTCTTGTTTTTGTTTGACTTGCATCCCACTGGGATTTTTGCACACAGCGTTGGTGTGCAGTGCTATTTCAGGAATATTTTGATGTTTTTTCCTGGATTTTCTGTTTGCACATGCACAAAGTCACTTCAAGATGTTTTCTTGTTCATGTTTTTTGTTTGTGCGGTTGCACCCGATTCAAGAGCCGAATGGCTCACAGGGCTATACCAAATAATGAAATTATGAAACTATGAAAACTATGACATCTGAACAGAACATGCCAACTCGTTACCTGCACAGCACACCGGGTGTGTTGTGGAGTAAACCCACAACATTTACAAACTGAGTACGACGTTTCACCAGTAATTACAACCAGCATCATCAGGCGATAGCCAGATTTGTGGAGACAGGAGGACAGAACAAATCTGGCTGTCGCCTGATGATGCTGGTCGCGAACATTGGCGAAACGTCGTACTCAGATTGTTAATGTTGTGGATTTGCTCTGCAACACACCGGCGTGCTGTACTAGTAACGAATTGGCACGTTCTGTTTACGTGACAAACCTTACTAGTTGGCTGTGTCGGGTGGTGGCGGGTTTAACGACACATTTACATTTTTGCGATCTAACCCAAGAAACCCATACCATTGATAAATGCACAACATTTACAAATTGCGTACTGTGAAGCTTCGCTGGTAATTACACCCAGCTTCATGACTGGACTTGTGAGGGTTGCTCATGTTTAATATGAGAGGGCGGGTTGTTCTGATCCATTTTCTCTCACGTGCAATTTCCTAAATATTTTTTTTATAGGACACCAACGCGGACGGATTCTTTAAACATGCTTCACGACGACAGAAAGAAGGACAATAACCCGATCTAGAATACAATAAATCCTAACATTTGGAATGTATAAACTATGCCTTGATTCCCTTCCTCACTATTGACACACATTGCACAAGGTCACGAACCGACTGTGGCGGATGGCAATTTCTTGACAACCGAGTACAATCACTGTCTGAAGATTCAATGAACTCCCTGTTACACACTCGTACGACAGCACCGTCACTAAGCGTTTCACTTCTTACCCCCGTAGGAAATTCAACCTTTCAATATACGGCGTACAATAGTGCAGGACTGTCATTTGCAAATTTGACTCCGGCACGCAATGGCCAACTCATCTTAAAACAATGCCACGGGCTCTTTTTTGCATCCTCTTCGAAGCAGACGGCGTGTCGTACTTAGCAGTTCATTGCCTGGCAGTAATATCCAGGACAGTCTGCTAGATTCTAACCCCGGGACCTTTACAACAAGCGGGGGAAAAAAACCACTACCGCTGGGCAGGCACTGTATAAGAACGTTAAATACGATAATACTGCACCGGTGTTTGGGCCCGTTGTTTAAAGCACTGGTTTGTCTCACCTAGTGGAACTTGGAGAAAAAAACATGCGACTTTTGGAATCATCGTAGGATTTCTCACCGCATGCCACCTGAGATGTCAAAAAAGAGTAAACACTTAAACATCGCCCTCCAATCACAATCGTGTCAAAACACAAGATGTCATTGTGGCGACAGCCGTTGATACCACCAGACTTCTCCAAGCGAGGGAAGAAGAAAGAAGCAAAGAGGGAGTTGTTGTGGTTAGCGCATGCAGAGCGTGGATGAGATGAAACAGTCCGGTAAACCGAGTGCTCAACATGTGTGTAGAGCATCTACATCCTTAGACCTCCTTTGCCAGTACCAAAATGTAATAATAGGGTTTTCCCCCTTTTTTCTGGCAACAAAACTGAAACCTTTTTACAAGGATTCATGTCTGCATTAACCACAACACCTGCAGTCAAAATGCAAACAAAAAACATACTATGATAATATGTGCATTGTCCTTGAAACTGATTGGTCCACACCAAGGGACCGCTTTCTTTTGAGCCTTTTGATGTCATCTGGTCGAGCACCAATTGGGTCGAGGCTCAAAAGAAAGCCGTCCCTTGGTGTGGACCAATCAGTTTCAAGGACAATGCATCATATTATCATAGTATGTGTTTTGTTTGCATTTTGACTGCAAGTATTGTGGTTAATGCAGACATGAATCCTTGTAAAAAGGTTTCAGTTTTGTTGCCAGAAAAAAGGGGGGAAACCCTATTATTATTATATGTGTAGAGTTCAATGGGTGAGGTTCAAGCGAAGAGTAGTCACAGTAGATAAAGAACAGTGATAAGGAGGTAACTGTTGTTAAATTCTATGAATAATCATAATTGCAATGCTTTCTTTGGAACTAAACCTTAAACCGCGCGTGCGATCGTGGTTTATCATATTCTTACCAAACGTGCATATTAAATGTAGTATTTACATTTTCATGTTAAGTCTGTGATGCAATTTTACCTGCTCAGGATGTGTTGGCAAAGGTTGATTGGCTTGTGTGACACACGGGGGAACAGCTTTATCATGCTGCTCCTGGCGACTCCACTGCCCATCCAGTCCTGAGCATCTGTCATAAGGTCTCTTCCTATGGTTGCCATGCCTCTTGTCGACTCTGCACAACCAGAATGTGGCCTATTTAGTAGTATTGGCAATCTACCTTTGTACTATTAACTATCACCAATTAATTTGTTTATATAACACGAATGATGTTATATAAATATCCAAATGGCCCTTGGCAGAAAAAAGGTTCCCCACCCCTGCCGTAGACCATGATACCAGCTGGCCAGTAATGCCATTGAAATGTACTCCATAGGCATCGGCATCTCTGTGATCGTCAAGGAGGCTAAAATTCAACATTTCATTTGCGATTCCACCAGGCCGGCCACACCCAATGGGCCCTCCCATCTTGCCTGAATGCCACACTGTAATCAGGATGAAGTCAGGCTAATTCTGTGAACTGTTTAAATAGGTATTCTAGTCCATACCTGTCATCTGGTATCGACTTTATACTAGTAAACCAGTATCAACCAGAATATTCTGATTGGCTGTTGCTTATTTCGACCCATAACTTTCATTACTCTCTTAAAGATCAAGCTATTTAATTTTCCAGGAAAACCTCACTGACTCCTAAGACTGTGTTTCCAGAAGATCTTGGTTTGGGATGTTTGGCCATTTCCATTCATGAGAAAGTTAGCATGTTGTCGAAAACTGGAAAACTCGGAGACAACCCAGATCATAGTCCAAGCTATCAACATCTGGCAAGTCCCGATGACCACCCATTGAATGCTGAACCAGACTTAAACCTGATTAGCTTTGGACTGGTAAGACCTGGTGCATTTTGGATGATTTCGCTGAATAACATTTGCATGTTGAATGTGTGTTGTGTGAAAGGTGATCTGATTTCGAAATGCTGGAACTGGAACATCAGTGACGCTCACGGGAGATCGGAGTTTGGCCACTCCACTTGGTGACTCTGTTGACCCCGACGTGCGATCCACACTCTTGTCACCAGCAAACACAGCTGCACACACCACATTTCATAGAGAGCGGTATTACAAAGCTTCTTGATGTATATTGTGCCATGTTAAATGTTTATCCCTATCCAGAGTGCATAAATATACAGTAGCAGCCCAAAAGTAAGGGCACAAAGAGTTATTATACTTATTTTTTACAAACCACATCGGGTTATTTTATTTATTTTAACAAACGTTCAAACTGACTCCTATTGACATTAATGGATGCTTGAATTCTCTTTTGAAATTAATTAAGGACTCTTTTGACTGCAGGTGTAATCTTTGAACATTCATCAATTATTTTGTCTCAATTCAATTCGGGTTCTTTGTCGAGGTGACCCCAGGGGCAGAAGAAAATAGGTATTAATAATAATAGATAAAATATTTCCTTAAAGAATAAACACATTTTTTAATGCCAGTGTTACATTAAATTAAATTACTCTAACTTTTGGGCTACCCTGTATGTCGGTAACAGCTTTATATGCTTGGCCTTGTACTTTTGACATTTTTTATCTGCAAAAGAAATCAAGGAATTACATTTTAATTGATTTATCATCTATTATAATACATTCCCAAGCGAATTATGTTGAGCTCTTTTTAGAGTCTATGGCCGCATTTTAAAGCTATCCGACATTGTGGCTCAGCACGAGATGGAATGCTTGCAAATTGGAAGATTACAAATTTAAATCCTCATTTGGGATTGACTCTGCCCATCAACCCTGCGTGGTCTGTAAGTACCAGTGTGTGTGAGAACAATTAATCGGTGGTTGTCCTATGCATAGGGTCTCCCCCTGCCGTCGGAAAGGTGACATCCCACCGCTGGATCAGGGCTTATAAACAGCAGTGTGCAACAATGCTCATTTGAGCAAGACAATTATTCTGACTTTTTTGACGACAGGTATTTTAAGCCTCCATCTTTTCTTATCTCCTTTAATTCGCTTCCAGGTTTGCACATTTAAAATGTAGGGTTATAAACATATAAATACAACAGTGCCTTATTATTGTTCTGTATCGCAAGGTGAAAAAAGATTCCATGATTACAAGAAAATCAGGGTGGCCTTTGATACTCCAAGATTTTACACTTTGGAAACGGAAGGGACAGAGAGATAGATAAGACATGCAGGGCATGATTAAGCATGTCTCGTGGGACAGACACTCGACCAAAGGGCCCAGAAAGAGATGGGCAAAGAGACACACAGTCTCTCCTGCATCGCTTATTTTAACAATAAAACGTTGCAGTTAATTGTAGTCATTGCATTAGGAGGTTAAGAGCTCAGACGACACAGAGTTATCAAAATGACAAGTGTAGCATTTTAAGTTGAGCATATAGCTATTATATACAGACATAACCAAATTACCCAACTGGCCTTGTGGGGACAGGAGCTCAGAAGGGCCACTGCATCTGCAATAAGACAAACACGTTTAAAATATCAAGCTTTGCCATGGCTATACAAGTACAACACACCTTAACACTGTATGACTCAGCATAATTAATGTATTAATCACCATATTCTTGGTTCTTTCGGTAAAGTCACCACGTAGAAGGGGAACAATTAAACAATAAAAATATAAAACAATAAAATTCTCACGACGTTTCGACTGCAACACAAGCAATCATCATCAGGTGTGAAAACCACAAATCTGTGGTTTTCACACCTGATGATTGCTGTGGTTTTCACACCTGATGATGATTGCTTGTGTTTCAGTCGAAACGTCGTGAAACAATAGGGAAGCAATAAAATAATAAAAATATAAAACAATCAAATGACTTTACCGAAATAACCAAAAATATGAATCCCTGCAGTCACGAAAGCTTTAAATCAAAAGTATTCATCACTGTTGAATTTTACATTTTCAGCACACTTAATTTACCGTCAAACGTACCTGTCATCATGCAGTCCACACTGAGGCTTAGGGACGTGAGCAAACTTGGATAAATTCACTGCGATTCCCCCCTTTACAGAGCAAACCTATGATAAATGTACTCAACACAAGACACGACAGGATGCTCACAACATGCTTCAGGTATATCGAGGGTTGACAATTATAGTGCTGAACGCAAATACAATCTGAAACGTTTTGTTTGGTATAAAATGACAATTATTATAACAATGGCATGTTACTAATGAAAACAAGTCAATAATGCCACGTTTAATCCTGATGCAATTTTAAATATAAATTGAAAACTAATTATTTTTTAAACTGATTTTCGTGTTTAGTTTGTTGTCCTTCCCCCGCACCTCCGATATGGCATGGTTGGCTACGTACAGTGAGGGAAAAAGTATTTGATCCCCTGCTGATTTTGTACGTTTGCCCACTAACAATTTTAATGGTAGGTTTGCTTGAACAGTGAGAGAAAGAATAACAACAAGAAAAATCCAGAAAAACGCATGTCAAAAATGTTATAAATTGATTTGCATTTTAATGAGGGAAATAAGTATTTGACCCCCTCTCAATCAGAAAGATTTCTGACTCCCAGGTGTCTTTTATACAGGTAACGAGCTGAGATTAAGAGCACACTCTTAAAGGGAGTGCTCCTAATCTCAGCTTGTTACCTGTATAAAAGACACCTGTCCACAGAAGCAATCAATCAATCAGATTCCAAACTCTCCACCATGGCCAAGACCAAAGAGCTCTCCAAGGATGTCAGGGACAAGATTGTAGACCTACACAAGGCTGGAATGGGCTTATAGACCATTGTCAAGCAGCTTGGTGAGAAGGTGACAACAGTTGGTGCGATTATTCGCAAATGGAAGAAACACAAAAGAACTGTCAATCTCCCTCGGCCTGGGGCTCCATGCAAGATCTCACCTCGTGGAGTTGCAATGATCATAAGAACTGGAGGGGTCAGCCCAGAACCACACGGGAGGATCTTGTCAATGATCTCAAGGCAGCTGGGACCATAGTCACCAAAAAAACACTTGGTAACACACTACGCCGTGAAGGACTGAAATCCTGCAGCGCCCGCAAGGTCCCCCTGCTCAAGAAAGCACATATACATGCCCGTCTGAAGTTTGCCAATGAACATCTGAATGATTCAGAGGACAACTGGGTGAAAGTGTTGTGGTCAGATGAGACCAAAATGGAGCTCTTTGGCATCAACTCAACTCGCCGTGTTTGGAGGAGGAATGCTACCTATGACCCCAAGAACACCATCCCCACCGTCAAACATGGAGGTGGAAACATTATTCTTTGGGGGTGTTTTTCTGATAAGGGGACCGGACAACTTCACCGCATCAAAGGGACGATGGACGGGGCCATGTACTGTCAAATCTTGGGTGAGAACCTCCTTCCCTCAGCCAAGGCATTGAAAATGGATCGTTGATGGGTATTCCAGCATGACAATAACCCAAAACACACGGCCAAGGCAACAAAGGAGTTGCTCAAGAAGAAGCACATTAAGGTCCTGGAGTGGCCTAGCCAGTCTCCAGACCTTAATCCCATAGAAAATCTGTGGAGGGAGCTGAAGGTTCGAGTTGCCAAATGTCAGCCTCGAAACCTTAATGACTTGGAGAAAATCTGCAAAGTGGAGTGGGACAAAGTCCCTCCTGAGATGAGTGCAAACCTGGTGGCCAACTACAAGAAACGTGATTGCCAACAAGGGTTTTGCCACCAAGTACTAAGTCATGTTTTGCAGAGGGGTCAAATACTTATTTCCCTCCTTAAAATGCAAATCAATTTATAAAATTTTTGACATGCGTTTTTCTGGATTTTGTTGTTGTTATTCTGTCTCTCACTGTTCAAATAAACCTACCATTAAAATTATAGACTGATCATTTCTTTGTCAGTGGGCAAACGTACAAAATCAGCAGGGGATCAAATACTTTTTTTCCCTCGCTGTACGGTGTGAAAGAACCTCAACATACATACATACAAAATGCATCTCAGAATATTTCACAAAGCATGGGTGCTTATTGATACATGGGTGCTTATATTTTTATAAATGTAGCAAAGGCTACAAAGGAACGCATTCAGACAATGATCAATGACTGATGAAAATTATATGCAAATGTATCATTTTGGCTAACGTTCAAAATTAGACCGCACAAGACAGAATCTACGAGGCAGACCATACGAATGAGACAGAAGAAGCTTGATAACAAAAAATAATGCAGTCTTTAATGGAATCGTGTCAAATCACATTATTTACACATTCCATTACCAGCCTGCAAAGAAAATAAATACGCGCACAGCACGCATTCCACGTCTGTCCCTCCACATGAACATTAAAGTAATTGTATACATCCCATCTGTCAAACCTCCATTCTGGGAGTGCATAATTGCAGCAAAATGTGTTTAATACAATAAAACGCTGCACCAGTTTTGGAATTCAGTGTCTCATCAGCAATGTCAGATTTGCTTGGATCAACGCTGGCGAATGGCCAGAAGTGTATCGGTCTTCGTTTGATGAAATACGATATGATACCCAACCCAAAATAATCACAATTGCTCGTAGTAATAACTTTGTAAATACGTTGAATCACGATGAAGGTACTCACAGCACTCGTGTCCACACATTTGTTTATTTTTACAGTTGTGAAGACAGCTTCTCTTGGAATCTTCCAAGCCAGCAGAGTAACCTTCAGAAACAAACGAGAGCTCTGTGGAGAAGTCTTCACTGTAAACGTGTTTTATAACGACACATTACACATCACGTGACAAATACAATCAAACGCTGAATGTTTATGAACATTACTTTCAGCATATTGTAGGTCGAGCGAAGAGTCGAGATGTGTAAGCCACTCTAGTGTGCAGAAGCATGTCTTAAAACGTTCCAAGGAGGGTGGGTGAGACAGTCCTGAAGATTTAATTAGATCCCTAAAGTCGTGATTTAAAGATTTCGTGACTGCAGTGATTCGTATTCTTGGTTCTTTCGGTAAAGTCACGTTGAAGGGAAACAATAAAATAATAAAAAATATATAAAAAATACAATTCTTACGACGTTTCGACTGCAACACAAGCAGCCATCATCAGGTGTGATGACTGCTTTGTGTTGCAGTCGAAACGTCGTGAGAATTTTATTGTTTTATATATATAATTATTTTATTGTTTCAGGTATGATGACTGCTTGTGTTGCAGTCGAAACGTCGTGAGAATTTTATTGTTTTATATATATTTTTATTTTATTGTTTCCCTTCAACGTGACTTTACCGAAAGAACCAAGAATATATATCCCTAAAGTCGTATAAAATATATACAGTTCATGTATTTTCTCTGAGAATAAAATATTAATTTTCGGGGTCTCAAGGAAGAGGGGAGGGGGAGGTGGTCCATCACCGCTGTGTCAGTTTGGAACTCTTGAGCACAAGAGAGATGATCTTTGCAGTAAAGTTGTATATGTACAGGTTAACTTCACAACAAAATATAATGCACCACACCTAACGTCCCCTATGTATATTGCCGCATACTTGTCACAGCATGAGTTGGTGGGAACAATTGCACAATTTAAGGATTATATGAGTGTTGTAGATATGAAGATGCTGCATTCTAAATTGCTTCCATGGGATCAAATGCATAGAGTCTAAATAAACCAATTGATATAAAATGCATGTAGAAATGAGGCGACACAAACCATTGCCGGCTGCTTGTGCCGCTGCTGAGGCAAACGCCTTTGGTTTCTCACAGGTAGTAGCATGCAGGGATTGGGCCTGCTGATGTCTCCCATTCCCGTAGAGCCCAGAGGTGCGAGGGCTAGAGTAGAATGGTGTGAAGTTCTGATGGATGTCCATACCAACTGGGAAAAGCATTAGAACCACATTTTTACCACGATAGCTTTAATCATCTTCACCACATTTTTTGTTCTGCCACATACACAGAGAGTGTGAGAAACCTTTCAGTTGTAATTGATCCTGAGCACGAGTTGTCTATCTACTGTCAACTCTGGAGAACCTCATACCTCCACCTGCACATTTTCCACGTCCACCATTTCCTTACCCCAGCTGCCATCCACACTTTCACATCTCCTCACATCCTCAAACTCTAGATGATACAAGATGCTCCTGACAGGCTTCTCGTCCACATCCGTAAACAAAACATCACCATAATACTGAGATCCCTCCACTGGCTCTCAATGTAATCCCAGATCAATTTAAAAATAGCACTCACCGTCCTAAAGATACTCCATTGACTCGCCCATGCCTAAATCTCTCCTCTCATCTCACTCTACTCCCCTCCACATATTCTTGACTCCAGCAACCAAGGTTTTCTGTCAAATTCCCCCTGTAAACCTCGGTTCACTGGGAAGTTGCTAACTCTCGTTTGCTGCCCCCATAATCTGGACCTCCCTCCTCCCAGTCATAAGTTCTGTCGACGCCTTTCTCCTTGTATAAATGCAGCATCAAGAGCTTCCTTTTTCCTCTGCCTATGGCCGACTGCCTCTGTAAAAATAATTTTTTGAAAATATGCCTTCTGATTTAAAGCTTTCGTGACTGCAGGGATTCATATTCTTGGTTCTATTCGGTAAAGTCACGTAGAAGGGAAACAATAAATTAATAAAAATATAAAACAATAAAATTCTCACGACGTTTCGACTGCAACACAAGCAATCATCATCTTGCTGTGGTTTTCACACCTGATGATGATTGCTTGTGTTGCAGTCGAAACGTCGTGATAATTTTATAGTTTTATATTTTTATTATTTTATTGTTTCCCTTCTACGTGACTTTACCGAAAGAACCAAGAATATAATATGCCTTCTGTTTGTGTACGGTGTCTTGAGATGCTGTCGCATTTAAATGTCATACGAATCCACATTGTATTGCAACCTTTGATAAATAACAAGTTAAATTGGACGAGAGGCTACATGGATGAAATAGAGTTTGTGTGTAACGTGTGCAAGATTGGCACTTGTTCGGGAATTGACATCTGTGCTCGGGTACCAGTAATTTATTTTTTACCTAGACCTGGTACCAGTATTGAGTTGAAATTTATTCCAGGACACTGCACAGTTTCGTTAGACCTTGCCCAGGGGTCGGCAACCAAAATAACAATAAGAACCTTTTTTCGAATTCGGTACAAAACTTGATATTTCAACAGCTGCCATACTTGTGAATACTGTACGTACATACATTACGTCATGAAGCAATCTGTATGAAGCTGAACGCGGCTCCGAAGCTGACTCCTGACCAAGGCTGACTGAGAAATATGTCCTGATGTAGTCTGTGGACAAGGTGGCAACCCTGAGACTTACCATATGTAGAGCTGAGGAGGTAAACGTTGAGCTCGTCACTCTTTTCCGGCCGAACTTCAATCTTCTTCATGAAACTCCCTGTTTTCAGCAGCATGTAATCTCTGTGAAGGTCATATCGGTTGTATATGTAGTTTCTGCAACTTACTATTACTGCAGGTGTCTTAATAATTAAATATGTGCGCTATGTTGCACTGACGTTAAAGATTTCTGACATTCAAAACGAGTAGACCAGTTCGACTCGTTGACAAATACGAATACAGAAATACGTAAAAAATTACTAAATTGGAATTACACACAGCAACCATCGCCCCCTACTGGCAACCTTATGCCCAATTGCAGGCCAGGTGCTAAATCTCCTTGTGTCCACAGGGACAGTTGTCACTGGGGGTGCCCATTTAAATGTGTCTGAGACGTGGTGTAAGTCGCTTATTGCGCGTCAAGCGCTCATAGACACCCCAGAGTAAAAGGCCCTATCAAAAACAGGTGATTATTATTTTAAAAAATTCCAGTAACAAGTGCATTTAAAATGTTGTTACATTTGTTTTTAGGAACAATGTTGTTTACATATAGGAAGGAGGCGTAATGTCTGCCTATTTATTTTGTTACATTTACTTCTATATGATGCTAATTTTCATGCTCTATTCCTTTATATTGCTGTATGTTCAGGGGCTGAATGCCAATGTCGAGATCTGATAAACCACGAGAGCTTCAGGAGCGAGTTTGTGTCGTTTTTATACTGCTCGGTTGAAGGAGAGCAGAGACCACAGTGGTTTACTGTCTGGTCCATAGTTTGGGTTGCATGGCCACTGATCGCACTGCAGGAGACGTGCGCGTTGGCCTGTTTGATGTGGTCGATGGTTCACCGGTGTCTTTGAGGAATGTCAAAGCAAGGAGGTGCGATGTCTGGGTCTCTAATTATCAGGCAAAACGATTATTTTGTTCGATTCAACATAGAAAAAAAACACGTGGCCTTGTCACAATTGCTGCGATGTGTAATTTAAGCGCACGTGATGATTTGCCGATGGACGAGGTTGTTGTCGGCGTTGCCCAGTAGTAGCGTGCAGCAGTGGTTGTTTGGAGCTGTGCGGTGAGACTGTAGGTCCGCACAGTTCTTTAGTATCACTGTAATTATCACCTCAGCCACACCTTTGTAGTACCGGTTACCCTGGAAAAAAAGCAACCAGTGCCATTCTGAATTGATGATATGCAAAGCTTACCAAGCCATTAAATTAAATTGAATATTACTAAGGTGAAGACAAACGTTAAATAGTCGATTCCTTCATTTAAAACCTAGTGAAAAAACATTTAACAAATGACAGCAACGGCCACTTGCCCCACTGTTGTCACCACGTCTGTACCAAGATACGGGGTGGCATTACAAGTACTCTTTCTTTCTCAAATGCGCATTGAGGTGGTGACCATCTCTCATTTACAACCCCTGAGACAGTGGTGGAAACAATGCGTCTCTATATAACCCATCAAACAATCGCTGTTGACTTTCCCACAAATCGGTGCCTATTTTATCTACCACGGAGGGATGATGGAGTGAGTCAACTCCCAGCTACGACTTGAACTCGCAAACATTCCGATGGCGGGTCGCTCACTCCACTGCTGAGCCACATGGATAGTTTCACAGGTGCAGTATTATCAAAACACTAATTAATGTTTGTCTTCAGACTCATGCTGTTTCGAGTTCCGTATTTTCCCGCATATAACCCGCGGGTTATACCACTTTTTACAAAACAAAACAAGACCCCGTGGGGTATATGCAGATGCGGGCTATCCCTAAAATATTTTACACGTGTGACATGTCATAACTCGTTTAATTTTTTCACTGCGCAACACTTCCAGTACCTTTGACTAAAGCACTGCTGAATAAACCACTCGCACTAAAATTGCACGCGTTAACATGTTTGAAATGATTCGAATTGCTTGCACAATGAAACGACAATGTTTCAAGTGGGCGCACTTTGTTTAACCGGGGTACATGCGTCTGCGGGTTATATGCGTATGCGGGCTATATGCGGGGAAATTGAGCCACATAGATGGATGGTTTCACAGGTATTTGGCAAAGTCCTAATTGACGTTTGCCTTTGAAAGCCTGCTGCTTTGAGTACGTTGAAAGTAGCAACGCACTTAAAGGGAAATTGATTTGCACCCGAGCCATGTGACTGTGCATTAGTTTCTAGATTTGAAACTTTCGTGACTGCAAGGATCCATACTTTTTGGTTCTCTTCGGTAAAGTCACGTAGGTAAAAAAATAAAACAGCAAAAATCACGACGTTTCAACCACAACACAACCGGCCTTCATCAGGTGAAGGGACCAGCCTGTCTCGAAGACTGCGCTGGAGTGAAGAAAAAAAAGGCCGCTTGTGTTGTGGCCGAAACTTCGTGATTTTTGTTGTTTTATTTTTTACCTACGTGACTTTACCGAATAGAACCAAAGAGTATGTGCATTAGTTGTTTTTAGCAATGTGAAATCTTTGATTGGAGTCGGGGTTCCGTCTCATGCACCTGCTCCACTCTGACTTGGTACTTGGGCAGATGCTGCACGGCTTCTTTGATCTGGTTCCCAAACGGAGGGTGTCTGTTCACTATCTGCACAACGGAGGAATGCACCACCAGCAAAACGTCATTCGGTTTTGTTGCAATGTTGTTTACAAACAAGAAATACGCTCATCATTGGCGGGTGTTCCTATTATTAAGGAAGGGTGACGATTGTAATGTGTTTCCCAATTGAGTAATTTGCAAGTTACTTTTTACATTTTGCTAATTTGGACAATCACGCCGGTACACAACGGTCTTCTTGGCATGACATCATGGGGGTCTGTGACGTCCATTTTGAAGAAGATGGCGTCGAGCATTTTACGGTGAATAAATCCGCAGTATAATTAACCAGAGCGGTCTGCCAGATTCGAACTGCGAGCTTCTGGAACAAGCGCTGCCACTGGGCCAATGGCATTTACGGTGTAGCTACCGTATAATTGTACTGGGAAGTGCGCTAAACACCAGCACAAACATAGATACATGTTGTGGAGATTAACACTACACCCATTATCTCACCAACTCAATTTCCCGTCCATGAGTGTTTGCAATTTTCTCAAAAGATGTCAATCCAGCGTTGACCAGTGCGCTGGACATTGAGAAGCCTACAGCAGAAACACTGAGGTTAAGTAATGTTTAATTGAAGGGTCTTTTGAAAAGAATGCGTGGTTGTAAATAATTTGTATGTGTTGCTCTTATACGTGAAAGAGATTATAATTACCGATTTTTTCAAGTTGTTTCAAAACGGAAGGTGAATTTTCCCAAAGCTTTGCATAAAAACATTTAGCGAGGTGGACAGCATTCAGCACGGCCTGGAAATTATTCTGCTTATCCTTTTGCTGCAAAAATTCGGCAAGACCTACAACCACAAAACAGAGATATAACGGATGTAAATACTGTCATGCGTTTAAACGTTAACTTCAGAAACAATGTACATTCGTTTAAATAGTGCAGTTTAAACTTACATTTTGTAAGACGGATTCCAGTCCTGAAGATTTTGGCAGTGTCCTGCATCAATGCAAAATCTTGCACCAGTACACATCCCAGCTGAGCTTGAATGAGACTACAAACAACGCGTCATTTCAATTATATTCTTAGCTCTTTCGGTAAAGTCACGTTGAAGAGAAACAATAAAATAATAATATATATAAAACAATGTTTTATATTCTAAGCTCTTTCGGTAAAGTCACATTGAAGGGGAACAATAAAATAATAATAATATATATAAAACAATGTTTTATATTTTTAGCTCTTTCGGTAAAGTCACGTTGAAGGGGAACAATAAAATAATAATATATATATAAAACAATGTTTTATATTCTTAGCTCTTTCGGTAAAGTCACGTTGAAGGGGAACAATAAAATAATCATAATAATATATATAAAACAATGTTTTATATTCTTAGCTCTTTCGGTAAAGTCACGTTGAAGGGGAACAATTAAATAATAATAATATATAAAGCATTGTTTTATATTCTTAGCTCTTTCGGTAAAGTCACGTTGAAGGGGAACATTAAAATAATATATATAAAACAATAAAAATTATCACGACGTTTTGACCATAACACAAACGGTCGTCATTAGGTGTGTCGGTTTGCAAATGAGTGTCAATACAAACCTACACACCTGATGACGACCGTTTGTGTTATGGTCGAAACGTCGTGAGAATTTGTATTGTTTTATATATATTTTATATTTTATTGTTTCCCTTCAACGTGACTTTACCGAAAGAGCTAAGAATATGAATTACTGCAGTCACGAAAGCTTTAAATCAAAATCATTTCAATTGTGTAGCAAAAGCTCAATTCTCTACTTGAACAAACAGTTTTTGCAATATAGATGCAGTTTCGAGTGTTAAAATGAGTGTCAATACATCTTGAAGGCTCTCCAATTAAAAGGTGTGATCTGTATGGTGATATCAAATGGATAATAATCTGCAAATGTGTAGAATATTAAAACCCTAAACACGAAGTTGCGTTGCTAACTATAAAGAAAGTTCATAACCAACTCCAAATGTACGTATGTGTTATCTTAACAGGAGCATTGAAATCATAGCTGTACTTACCAGTTTATTTTCATTTCACTGTTTTTTATTTTACCGGACATTGGAAATCTGAAATGACAGAAGCATTCAGATTCACTCATAATGGTTTGGCCAAATAACTAATACACACTGAATATACAATATACACTTAAAATGTGCTAATACAGACTTAAACCCCATTCGTTTATCCATACAATATTTTTTAATACGTAATACATTAACAACTACTATTGTCTCAAATATGTAAATGTTTTCACACTTGATGTTTCACTATCCGAGAAACCTTTTAAATTAAATCATTAGAATCCAAATTCTAGACCGATAAAACATTTGATATGAAACTTTCAAGATTATTCCAGTGTAGGTTCTGGATTTTTATTCCAAAAAATATAATGACATTAACACAGGATCTTAAAAAAAATAGCTAACATTCTTCAAACTGGCCAAATATACCATGTAAAAATTGCAATTAATTGTAATGTAACTTTACCAATACACATTATGCATAATTGTATATTTACATATGGCAACTCACCTACATTGGTTTAAACAAAAGTGACTGCTGATGAGACACGGAATGTCAAAACCAGTCCAGAGTTTGGTTGTGTGATACCAAGTCTGCTGAAATGATGCACTCCCATAATTCCACGTGGTTGATAGGATGTGTAAAATATATGTATTATTTTATGTGGATGGACAGATATGTGAAGGAGGCATATTGTATGCTTATTATTTTTTTCTTCCATTCTTTACGACGATGCTAGTGGTTATTTGGTGACGTGTCACTGATTGTTACCGTATCGTGTGCTTTTTGGCAAAGTTCAATGTGTTCAGGGTTTTCTTCTCATTAACGCGGAGCGTGATGTCTTTATACTCTCGACAGCTTGAGATAAGAGTCACCTGTAAAGAAGGTCAAAGATCAAGATGTCATCATCATGGCCAAAATCATTGATGCTACTACTACACAGAATTAAAAAGAATTCCACCCTCCGTCAGAATCTCGCAGCTGCTGCACAATAGACACACGGTGAGCTCCCAAATCTGCCCTGACACTAAACCCACATCCATTACGGGAACAAATCGGTATTTAACGGCAATTACAAACCTCCAAAACGTTTACAATACAAGGTGTCCTAAACCGAAAATGTGTCCAAAGAGATCAGGAGCACAATGTATCAATTCAGCTAATTGCTAATCGCAAAAATACTCTCTTGTAAAATACACGCGGGAGTTATAACCTGGTGGCTCAACTAGTGTAAGTGAGTGGCTCACAGACGGCAGGCTCCAAGTTCAAATACTGCTGGTGAGTTGACTCAACCCACCTTCCCTCCGAGTTTGATAACATGAGCAGCACTCTGTTAGTAAGTCAACGGTGGTTGCGCTGCAGAGAGACCCCTGTCATAGGATTGTGGATTCTCCACGATAGTCTCAGGGCTGTCAACGGTAGATGGATAACCTCAGTGCTCATTTGGGCAGGAAATCACTTTGACTTGGTTCTGAATGCCGCTGTACAATGCATTGATTATGTCTTAAAACGTAGGTGTTAGTTGAACCTTGTGCCAGATGCACACCGATTGATAGAATTGTCAGCAACGATGTATGCAGTAATAAACTAAAAGTCTGTCTTTGTAAGTAAAACTAAAATGAGACGGTATCCTTACTCCAATAAGGTGCACTGTATAGAAACAAACGATGATGATCGCCAAACATGGCTAAAAACTGCTCAATTATCGGCACAATTGTAAGTCCGCTTATTAATTTGTTTCTTACAAAATAATTCACGGCCTATTGTCAAACATCCAAAATGATAATTTACAGCCGCTTGTCAAATCCGCTGCTGTGAGTCGTTGTGGTTGTTTGCTATGTGTCACATACACACACATATCCTTGTCTGTTAACATCATTACAGTCACCACCTGTAATGCGTTGTCACGAACCCTTTCAGGGGTCTCGACCATCTGCTAAGTAAGGGGACATTGCCGCAGCAAGCCTTGCTAACGTAAGTCGATGGTGATGTGGAACAATGAGAAACCAACCCTGTGACCTCACTTACCAGGTCTTGCACGGCTTCCGAGCCCTGTATTGTGCCAAACAGCTTGATGGTATCAAATGCCACGTAGTAGTAAGCCATCAATCTACCAACATCTGGACAATATCAAACCATTTTTTGTTAAAATAGCAAAACACATGAAAGCAAAGGCAAAGGAGGTCCCATGATATGTTAAAATAAACTGTAATTAAATGCCAGGGTGCTGGTGGCGGCTATACATCGTGCCTGTAATGCAGGGTTGTTGGATCAAACACAAATTGGTAAAACTCCCTTCCCAAGGTTGCCAAGATCGCCATATTCTCGGCTTGCCAGGGGGTATGGCGGGAGAGCAAATTCATTATATCCGTACGCACGGATATTGAGTTACCACCCCTTGCACAGGCGGGGGTTTTTCCATGCACAGACACTCATCAATTAATGGAGTTGGCGACACATCCCAAAATAAGCAGCTCCAAGGCTCGGGCAATAGTTGGCGAAGGTTCTCACTGCCCCCCATTATTGTCTGGGGGTCCCCCCCCCCCCCGTGCCTCCGTTAGGAACCTGCGCACGTGACAAATTCTACAGCACGTTCTGAGATGCCGATTTGCATTGACGACTGGACGCTATACACAACATGAAAATGCAAAATGACATTATGTTTTTTCGTCACAAATAAAGCGAACAAACACGTCATGATATGCTGTTTCAGCAGAAGGATTATTTACCTGTTGGCTTAATATCCCCATTCTGCATACAAATTAGCTTGTAAGCTGCCAGCGAGTTCAAACTCTCTAAGCATAGTTCTGAAATAAATAATGCAAAAGAAACATTAACGTCGTTGTGGACAAGACAACAAATTAACTAAGCAGGTATTATGCCTTCCCATATTTGTCTCTCCACTAAAATCTGCTTGAAACATTCATAGCTAACAGAGTAGA
Source organism: Petromyzon marinus (assembly GCF_048934315.1). Lineage (NCBI taxonomy): Eukaryota > Metazoa > Chordata > Hyperoartia > Petromyzontiformes > Petromyzontidae > Petromyzon > Petromyzon marinus. The sequence continues at coordinate 811,275 of NW_027423037.1, read as the reverse complement.
TCATTGCCTATTCATGTCTGGCAGGTCACGAGTATTGCTTCAAACAAGCCTGACTGCGTATACATTGAATGTCGAAACCGGTCCAGATTGTTTGTTGCTGCTGAAAATATTCACTCCCAGAAGGCCGTGTGGCTGATTGGATATGTTAAAAAACAATGATTCTACTTTTTATGCGGAGAGACAGCTATGGGAAGAAGGCATATTGTCAGCTTAATTATTTTGACATAACGATCGTTAAATAAATACAATTAAAGAAAAATCAATGCGTCTCATACTCATTGGTTCTTTCGGTGAAGTCACGTAGGTAGAAAAATGTAATTAAACTGACAAATAATAAATCACGAAGTTTCGATCGCAACACAACAATCGGTCGCCCTCAGGCGGAAAAAAATCCTCCATCAGGGAAACAGCTGAACCAGCGAGAGAGCTGCGAGAGAGCTCATCCTCCTGGTTCTTTCGGCAAAGTCACCACGTAGAATGGAAATACAATAACAAAAATAAAACATAATACGATAAAATTCTCGCGACGTTTCGGCCACAACACAAGTAGCCTTCCTGAGTCACAAAAGCTCTCTCGCTGGTTCAGCTGTTCACGCTGCTGAATTATTATTTTTTTTCCCGCCCGAGGACGACCGCTTGTTGCGTCGCGATCGAAACGTCGTGATATTTACGATGTTTTGTTTTATTTTATTTCGTCTACCGAGTCTGGATTCCTGCAGTCGCGAAAGCTTGAAATCAACGTTCAATTTGTCTCAATTTTAAATAATTAACATCATGCTGCTTGTAGTGGAAACACAAGGAACAACTTGAATTGACCAACTGGCTCTTTCAGAGGCTGCGTATATGGATATTATTCTCAGTGTTTCATCTTCTAACAAGTAGACAGGTTTCTTGAATTGAGCAAGGTTGTAAGAGCTTGAGAAGTGAGACCGTGGGAGGGAATTCACAAGGACTATAAAGCATCAGCACCAGGGGGAAGAATCAAATACAGAAGTGTCTTGACCTGTCGCGTGGTGGCTGAAGACAGCAACGTACGAAAAACACGAGCAAACAGTTGTATTTCTCTCAGTTTCAAATTGTCTACTATTATTCCAGTAATATTACAGTTTGATGTTAGATTATGTTAATATCACTATACCTTGCAGAAGTTGCTTCTCAATGTCCTCTTTGTTCAGACCAGCGGCAAATTCTGTATCAGTGATTCGTACAGAGTACATTTATTTTTCAGTATGCTGCCTTTTTATGCATCGCTTGGCTTTAACAGTTGAATATCTTGTCATAGTCAAAGTCAAAACTATGTAAACACTTGATGTCAATGAACGAACTCTAAATTGTCAGAATGTTTAATATTCACTCCTTACAAATATACCGTAATTGTGTCCTTTGTACTTAAGAACATTCAAACGTGTTATTTCCTCCAGTCAGTTCATAATATTTTTGAAAGCCCCAAACGTGAAATGCAATTACAGCTAAAATTACTGTTTTATATTACAATAGCTGATCTATGCAAAAGCATAATGGCTCAAAATACCCAAAGATGGTTTCACACAATGTTTTAGTGCATTGATTCAACACAAGCAAAACTGTGGACCGGTTTTGCAATTCAGTGTCAAGTCAGGATTGTGTGAGCCAATGCAGGTGAACTGCCAGATCCATAATATAGTTTTTTTGGGTGAGATCGCGTAAATATATAAATGTGTGTCGTTAAAACCCGCCACCACCCGACACAGCCAACTAGTAAGGGTTGCCACGTAAACAGAACGTGCCAATTCATCACTAGTACAGCACACCGATGTGTTGCAGAGCCACAACATTTACAAACTGAGTACGACTTTTCGCCAGTAATTACAACTAGCTTCATCAGGGTGGTGGTGGGTTTATCGACACATTTATATACAGTATTAAAACAACTATTATGGATGATATTGGTCCCGAAAGCCTACGTGTTAAACGAACTGCCAGATGTTTACAGGCAAGGGCCCTCTCTGTTTGATATGGGTCTTCGCTCAACACAAACCTACATAATATACATCACGTTATTTTGTGTTTCATTCGAATAAGTGTCGTTCACTCAAATACATTTTGAAAATTAATAGGACACACGTGTATATACATCCTTCCAAAATACCTATACTACTCAAGAACACATTTTAAATGTATGTTCTTGATAATTTTCTGAAATAAATGCACGAATAGGTAACTCAACCTTTTCCAATACACCTACTCATGTTTATTGTTATTCATTTTATATGCATCATTGGAACCTGGTGATTATACTATCGCACACATTGCGATAATATAATCACGCGGATATTGTACGTTTTAATTTTGAATTGTAAATGCATTTCTTACTGTAATACTTTGGGTTTTTGAGTGCCCGAATATACAGGAATGTGGATCGGATCCAATCCAATGCCACGCTGACATCTGTGATCGTGTGCAGTACAATCTCCGCATTGAGGTGCTCTGTTAAATTCATGTGCAAACTGCAGGAGACCGAAGGTGTTTACAAATTCACGGTAGCTACTTTATAGCAATGGGAACATGGAAGTTGCAGAGGGAAAGCTGATTGATGGAAATTCACAAAATGTAGGAAAAAAACGCATCATTCTGAACGTATCTTGAAATCAATTGAGAAAGTTTTCATTACAGCGTGAAATTGTGAAGATCCTGAACAAGATAGTATAATACAAAATAAATGTTTATTTTGATGTGGTACTTCTCCTCAAAAGAACCAAAGTGCTGTTACATGTGACAATGTCAACATTTAATACTTTGCACTAAGTAATTGGTCTAGTGTTCCAAAGAAATAGTATGGGCGTCAGTTTTCAATCGTGACTTAATAACATCGACAATGCCCAAAATCACGAATATGGCTGGGGGGGGGGCATTCCACAGATGGGGAACCACACAGCAGAAGGCCCAATCGCCCTTGGAGTGCTATCTCATCTTTGGGATGCAGAGAGGACCGGAATCCATGAAATGTAGATTGTGAGATAGAATACTGGGATTCAAAAAGTCCCAAAGGTAGGTGGGTGCTTTGTAGGCCAGTAACACGATCTCAGAGTCGACTCTGAGATTCACCAAGAGCCAAAGTAGAGATTCCAGAACATGTGTGATATATTCGGATGAAGCGGTTATAGGCAAGAGTCAGGCAAGCTGCGTTGTGAAAACATTTCAGCCTATTATACTCTTTGGTTCTATTCGGTAAAAGTCACGTAGGTAAAAAATTAAACAACAAAAAATCACGACGTTTCGGCCACAACACAAGCGTCCTTCATCAGGTGAAGGGATCAGGCTGTCTCGAGGACAGCGCTTGAGTGGAACAGAGCCACGCTCAGACCGCGACCTTTAAGCGTGGCTGTGTTCCACTTCAGCGCTGTCCTCGAGACAGCCTGATCCCTTCACCTGATGAAGGCCGCTTGTGTTGTGGCCGAAACGTCGTGATTTTTGTTGTTTTATTTTTTACCTACGTGACTTTACCGAATACAACCAAAGAGTATGGATCCTTGCAGTCACGAAAGCTTCAAATCTAGAATTTCAGCCTATTGAGAACTTTTGCTGGACGCATGCCGAACAAGATGGCATGGCAATAATCGACAAGAGAGAAGAGACGCATTATCCAAATTATCTGCATAATAGTTTGACAAGCATGATGTCGTGCTGACAATACTTTGAAGGTGAAAAAAAATCACTTCTGAATTTCACATTTCACTTTTCACTTTTCAAATAGGCCTCAAACTTCGGAGCAGGGTCACAGAAGCCACCAACGTTGTGTCTGTTACTGTGGGTGATGAGCTGAAGTTGAGTGCACGGAGCCGAGAAGTATAACCTCTGTTTTGTCACAGCATTTTTATGCATCAAAGACTTAAGGCGGAGGAGTCACTGGGGCCAAGATATCGGGGTAATGAGAGGGGAGGGAAGAGAGGGAGAAAGCATGAACAAGAAGAAGCAGCGTCTGTTTTTGATGACATACCAGACATGCAAGTTAGAGGCATCAAAGCTATGAAGAAAAATAAGTAAGCTTGGGCAGGACATGTCACGAGTAGGAATGATGACCAGTGCTCAAAACTAACGATGGAGTGGTAGCCAAGGTAATGGAACACGTGGATTGTTGTATCACTGGACTGTGAAGGATGTTTACGGCTAAGAAGGCCTTCAGCGGGCAGTGTATGCCGATGCTGACTTTATACATGACGTTCACAAATATGTACATGTTCATGCCCAATATATACATATAATAACAAAACTGCTGTTATTGTCCTACCTGCTTTCTAGTTTCTGGGTCCCACTTAGCATTTGTTCATATTTTTCTTTCAATTCATTTCTTGTCAATATCACCGCAGTGGCTGAAACATCAAACTGTAAATGATATCACGTATGTTACTTCACATAAAAAATAGATAAATAGCCATACTAATAATGAACTAAATGCAGGAAAATATTTAATGAGTTTCAGGAAATGCAGATGGATCCTTCATTGAAATATTTGCCTGATTTATTTGGATATGTTTTGTGTTTGGGAGGAAACGAAACTTCCTGGGGGAAACACAGGTTCACACATATGGGTTCATAACCAACTTTCTGTACTGCCATCTCTAGTGGGTATGACACACAAATATACACAATCCACAAACCTTTCGGTAAAGTCACGTTGAAGGGAAACAATATATATTGTTTCCCTTCAACGTGACTTTACCGAAAGAATATGAATTACTGCAGTCACGAAAGCTTTAAATAAAAAATAAAAAATCCACAAACCCTTGCTACCACAGGTATATACTACTACTACAAAATACAAAGATCCCCCGTAGAGCCTTAACTGGCTGTCGGGGCGAGTGCCGTTAGTGAACACCTGTGAAGGCAAGCACGGCACACGAGGGGGTGGGTGGCCAGCACCAGGTCCGGTTAAGATAATCGTTACTCGGGCTTTATAACGCAGCGCGCTCACCGCTACACTACCGCTCCCCACTTCCAGCATGGCGACACGCGTCTATAATCTATTACTGTGCTTGTTATTCTATTGGAATTGACGCTTTGCTATTTTGCTAAAAAAAAGCACATGCATATGTTTTAACAAATGGTGAACATGCTATGACACATTCATAATTGAGCAAGAATAGTGCAACAGTTCACTTCATCCTGCAGCAGCAGCAGCAGCCAGGTGGCTCAGAGGTAGAGCGGCCATCTTGCAATGGGAAGGTTGTGAGTTCAACTCATGGTTAGAGGTTGACTCAGCCCATCATCCCTCTTTTGGTCAATAAAATAAATATCACTTTGTGAAAAAGTCAACATTGGTTGTCCTTTGGAAAGACTCTCCCATACCATTGGAATTAAGGAGGTTCACCCCTGGCTTAGGGCTGTATATAGTAGATGGGCATCACATCAATGCACAAATAAACAAGAAATATTTACCCCTTCAAAATAGATGCTATATCGTCCACATGATGGGTTTCAAGAGATGGGATCTAATAAACTAGAATACATTTGTGCACAACGAAAAGTAAGGATGTATGAACCAATATAGTCAGAATATGTGCATCTACCTGTGGTCTTCCTGCCCTGCCAATCATCTGTAGAATATCTGTTTCCCCATATTCCTGCACCATGCCTCCCCCAGTGTAGTGCATGCTAGATTTGACGATGACCAGGTGTGCAGGAAGGTTTACACCCATAGCCAGTGTACTTGTAGAGACTGCAGACAAATCAAATAAAAACATTCAGTATTTGCACCATTCTTTTATCACAAGGCAATCACAAAAAAAGGCGCTTTGTGTGTGCACATATTCTGCAGAAGTTTCGCAGTAGGGGCAATGTTGCTATATGCTCCATAATATAAGTTTTTGGGTTAGATATATATAAATGTGTCGTTAAAACCCGCCACCACCCGCCACAGCCAACTCGTAAGGGTTGTCAAGTAAACAGAATGTGGCCAATTCGTCACTAGTACAGCACTAGTGTATAGTGTAGTGTAGTTTATAGTAGTGTATAATGTAGTGTAGTGTATAGTAGTGTAGTGTATAATGTAGTGTATAGTGTAGTGTATAATGTAGTGTATAGTAGTGTAGTGTATAGTAGTATAGTGTATAGTAGTGTATAGTGTAGTGTATTGTAGTGTAGTGTATAATGTGTATAGTGTAGTGTATAATGTAGTGTATAGTGTAGTGTATAGTAGTGTAGTGTATAATGTAGTGTATAGTGTAGTGTATAGTAGTGTAGTGTATAATGTAGTGTATAGTGTAGTGTATAGTAGTGTAGTGTATAATGTAGTGTATAGTGTAGTGTACTAGTACAGCACACCGGTTGTGTGTTGGAGAGCCAAGCCACAGCATTTACAAACTGAGTAAGACGTTTCACCAGTAATTACAACTAGCTTCATCAGGCGACAGCCATATTGCTATATGCTTCCTGATTGGATATTTTGTGGGAACATTTACAAATACTGGACCTCGACACCAGCACACAACAGCCTACTCTCTTCAAATCATGCCACGGGATTATTAATGTCCACTCTTAAGCAGACGGCACAAAGTATGCTATGATTCATATACTTGCAGTATTAATCATAACGGATTGCCATATTCCAAATGCGAACCTGTGTAACCTCTGTAACGAGCGTCAAAGCGCGCTGCCGCCCCAATGCACAAAACATAGCGTAAGTAACTCGGTGAAGTTAATAAGTCATCATAAAAATATTGAACTCTACAAATTACTGTCATCATGTATCTGGCAGCAAATGTATCACATGCGGTTGGTCACAAGGCAGCTGTTAGTAACCACAATTTCAGCGGCATTGGTGCAACACACAAGCAGAACTCTGGATCAGTTTCAACGTTCAGTGTCTCAGCACCAGTCAGGTTTGCTTGAACCATTGATGGTGAACTGCCAGATGCTTACATGCAAGGATACTCTGTTAGATATCAGTATGGGTTTGTAATCTTGAAATATGCACACATAACAGCCCCTACTAATTTCACAAAGCCACATGCAAACCTGATGCATGGACACATATATCAATTTACAATCTCTCCATGAATAAATAATATGCTCATATTTTACGTACACAGTACTGGCAGTTCTCCTTGCAAGAAAGCATCTTCAATGTTTCTTCTATCAGACGTTTCCATCCCTGCATGATGGTATGCAATTCCTTTCATCAGCAAATCTACAACAGTAATAAAACAAATTACACGAATGTGAATTTGATATTTTGATGCAATTATTTTAAATCATCGTTAAAAACAGTGAGGGTTTTACAAGCTCACCTCTCAACTTGATATCCTTTAGGCAAGAGGCATGCTTCTGCAGTCTAAAATTACAATAAATGATCAGTATATATGGTGTAGTGGTGAGCACGCTAGACTTGTAATCAATTCCACCTTCGAGCGCGATCTTTTAACCCCCCCCCCCCCACACTGCCCCTGTCCACCGAGCAGTGTATAAATACATAAATTGGTAGGTCGCGCGTAGTGGAGTAAAGTGTGGGTACGCCTGCCTCTTCCAACACGTCTGGTCAATGTGAAAGAGTAGACCAATATCCCTCTAGAGTAGTGCTTCTCAACATTTTTATTCCACGGCACAAACTTTTGAGCTTACTCCATCTTCACAGCACACTAAACAAAAAATATCAGTTGGCTTTTCATCCAGCAGTGGATTGATCATGGCTGATGATGATGTGTCTGCACGCTCATCTCTCTCTCAAGTGATATATTACTACGGAAGGACTTGGTGCCATAGTGTAAGTGTGGAATTTTCACAATCACATGTGTCAATCTCCCCTTGATCACCTTGTTCCCTGGGCCTTAGATGCATTATGATCAGGCCCAGATTAAACTTATGAGGGGCCTAAGGCAAATAAGAGCGAAGGGCCTCGGTACGTATTTCATATTGCAAAATAAATTATGAAGTCAGTTTAACACGTAGGCTTTCGCGACCAACATCATCGTGGATATTGGAGTCATTCAACATATTTTTTCTCTCAAGCGGAGGTTAACACCAGCAGTGGCTCGAACAAAGAACTTGAGGACGGCACCTTGACCGTTACTTTTACACCAATATCTTAATCACAGAACATTTGCGAAACACGAATATGTGTAGAGCCCAATTCCCACGCCTACCTCTGCCTGTGCTGGAAATCAATCATGAATTTAGCATCTTTAGCCAGTGTGGCTGCAGCCAGCTGAACACTTCTTCTCGTCGCACAGAACTGTAAAAGAATAACCACAAGGTGCCTTCAATGCACACTATTAAAAAGTATGCCTGCTTCCAAAGGAATACACGTGAAATATCTAAGGCCTAAACCATTTTAATATTTATATATGTGCGCTTGACTAGGTGTGATATTCATTGTATAAATGCATAATTTTATAACGTTTTGTGTGCGCAAATGTATATGTGTATGGCCTCTACAGGTACTCGCTAAATGCTTCTTGCCCAGACAGCGCGAGGTCGTCACCGCCACGGACGTGGTCTACGCCCTCAAGTGCCAGGGCCGCACTCTCTACGGCTTCATCTCTCGCGCACTCAACCAACCCAAAGGCTCTCTTCAGAGCCACCCACCTCTTCTAAACGGCTTGCGCGCCAGCGTTACCAAACCGTCCACGAAAGAAACACTTTCTAAATGGAGCACACAATTCTGGCTTAGCAATCATTGGAAGGATTTGATAAACCATTTCAGGTCTTAATTGATTGTTCACGCTTACGGTGGCTTTCAGACAGCATACATTAATTTTTCGTCTCCCCCCTCCTCTTTTCAGAACATAGATGGACTAGTCCTTCTAAATAAACTGCCAAATCGCTGCACGTGGCGCTGACGTTTTTTTATAAATAAAAACACCGTTCAAAAATAAATTAATTAATGCGAACCGACACTTCTTTCAAATGTTTCTTGCCGTTGCTTTTCACACCTGATGACGACCGTTTGTGTTATGGTCGAAACGTCGTGAGAATTTTTATTGTTTTATATATATTTTATTATTTTATTGTTTCCCTTCAACGTGACTTTACCGAAAGAGCTAAGAATAATCATGTTTTTCTTGTTCATGTTTTTGTTTGTTGCGGTTGCACCCGATTCAAGAGCCGGATGGCTCACAGGGCACTACACCAAATAAATGAAACTGAGAAAACTGAAACTGAGTCTTGTAAAGACTAAACAGGGGATATTGCCGTTGTGTGATTGTATATGCATGGTGATAGATATGCAAGTGGGGAGTGGTGGTTAGTGAACCGTGCTACAAACCCTGTTACCCGAGTTCGATTCCCGCTCATGATCAAAAGCGACGGTGAATATTTCAACCAATTCTGGGGCTTCCTTAGGTCTACTCAGCCTCAAATGAGTACCTGCTGTGATACTGAAACATCAGCATTGGGGAAACAAAGGCGGTCCGGCGTGGTGCTGCCCACCCACCCCCTCGTGTGCTCATGATGGTCTTCATAAGTGCTCGCTTACCAGCACTTCCACCAGCACTTCCCCCAAAAGTCTGTTAAGGCTACACATGAGATTTTTGTCCACATGGCATTTCCTGTTTGCTATGTATGTGTCAATGGAGGCCATATACACCTTAACATATTCCATATTTAAGGGCTATGCATGCAAAATATTTAAATTTAAAATAATATGCAATTAAACTAATCATGCCATTTTGACTTGGAACAACAAATAAGACATGTACTCACAATGAGCGTTGGCTTTTGCTCAGAATATGTTTGTATAATTTTTGCGAGCTTGTAGTTGAGTATCAAGTCAAATTTAAAGGCAGTCTGTAGACGATAGAAAGGAAATCCCAACACGATTTTGCGGAGTTTCACAGGCCGATGCTTTTCATCCAATTTTACGAAGATTGCCGTTCCATCCCTATCAGACAACCACTCGGCAACCTAGAAAGAGAAAGGTGGATGCCTCAGCAATATTTGTAGAGGATATACAAATATTAATTTAAATGCATTGAGAGGTATTCATACCTCTCCATATTTTATATATATAAGTCAAAAAGAATGTCTGGGCATTTGCCCACGTGCAACTTGATTAAGATGACACAAATTCCTTTTAACAGTGGATGTTACAAATTAAATGCAACTAGTTTATAGTAGATGTGAAGGTTATTTTTTTACTCAAATGAGCATTGAGGCGGTGCTCATATCCTGTTTACAGCCCTGAGCCAGCGGTGGACATTCTACATTCTTATAACGGGGGAGAGTCTATCCGTAGAACCAATATTGACTCCCCCACAAAGTGATACTGATTTTAATGACCCGGAAGGACCATGGAACGAGTTAGCACCCCCAACGAGGACTTTAACTCGCAGCCTTCTGATTGCGAGCCGCTCGCTCTACCACTGAGCCACCTGGCTATTAATCAATGTTATAGCAATATATATACTCTTTGGTTCTTTCGCTCAAGTCACGTAGGTATAAAATAAATACAAATTATATATACGTGACTTCACCGAAAGAACCCAAGTGTATGGATTTCTGCAGTCACGAAAGCTTCAAATCAAGATTGTAGCGATACAGTATATGTTTAAACAATGTATAATAAGTATGCCAACTCACATCTTCTATATTGGGAATGGTGGCTGACAGGGCGATGATCCGTACTCCCGCACAGGTATGCAGCGGTTGAAGCGCATCCTTTGTGGAGGTTGGAGGGACAAGGTTATAAAGCGTCTTCATTCTGCTGACCACAGCCTCCAAGGTGGCACCACGTGACTCATCCCCTACTGTGTGTACCTGCACCATGACCCACAGCATAACACGACGCAACTTCCATGATTTTTTTTATATCGAAGTATCCCACGATCTTGTCTCAGGTTCTTTTCCTTGAGTTGTCCAAACTCGTGGAGACCATTACAATGCCTGTATCAGCAATTGGCCCTTCCCCATCCTGCAAGCATGAACCACCCTGAAGTACTGAGCTGTCGTGTACTCTTCCAGACTTCTGCATTGCTTACAGTATTCTGTCTTGCCACGAAATTCCCAACATCTCAGACACCTGGGCACAAATGCCAGCAACTTCTTTATAAGTTGTTTGAATGGGTCCAACTTTATGATCGAAAAATTAACACATGGTACTCCCACTTCAATTCGATGACCATATATTCAAATTAGGTACTGTAACCGTATGCATGCAATCCTCGGTTTACCTGCTTTTGTGGTACGTCATTTTGGAATAACGCGCGCGTTGTATTTAGACTTTATATTGACATACGCTAGGCAATTTTCGGAATATCGTCATCCGCAACACGAGATGCGCCACCCTAGCCTGGCACCACGACCCAACGGCGTTGCCAGCAACCAGTGCGGTACGATAACTCGTGCGCTCTACTTGTACGGCATTCACTAACTCTAAGCTCTAAGTCTGTCTCCCTCCTCGCCTCCATCCATCCCCTCCGCAACGCAACTCCGGCGTCTTAACAAGCAATACCATATTTCCTTATTTTATAGGAAGTAAATTAGAGTTTACGTGATTTTCTTTTTAATTTAAAGTATTATATTGTGGGTACATGTATTGTATTGATATAGGCTAGGATAATAAAAGCGATTATGCCAGCGAGTGCGAGTGAAATCCCCGAACCACCTCCTGTACCATCATTTCTTCTGGGAAAATTGCTATTGAACATACGCGATTTTGAGATACGCGCACCTTTCCAGGCACACGTCTATCTCATAAGTCAAGGAGTCCCTGTATAACTATGTCACTTTATTGGATTGCAAATCCAGAGCGCGCTAACCATCGCACCGCTGTGGCCGCTTCCTGTAAATTCAATACTGTGCACAGGAATAACCCGTATTCTTAGCTCTTTCGGTAAACTCACGTTGAAGGGAAACAATAAAATAATAAAATATATATAAAACAATACAAATTCTCACGACGTTTCGACCATGGTCGACCATATATATTTTATTATTTTATTGTTTCCCTTCAACGTGACTTTACCGAAAGAGCTAAGAATATGAATTACTGCAGTCACGAAAGCTTTAAATCAAAAAGGAATAACCCGTCTTACGTCGGGGATGCGTTCCTGAAAGGTGCGACAGCAAATATCCAAACAACGTCAATCAAAGCAATTTACAGGGTAGGTGGAGGCTGAGGCTGAGGCTGAGACGGACCCGAGAAAGGACGGCCGCTGCCATCGACGTATGTGTGGGTGGAGGCGACGCAAAACAGGTAGTGGCATCCATAAAGTGACGACGTATTTGCGATATGTGAGGTGGCGGGGGGGGGGGAGTAAATGGGGGTATCGCTGTATTTACAAAAGTATGCCGAGGAAAACCAAGAACAATACAGTCATGTACTCTACCTCATCGATCAGAAACAGCCTCACGACCTGCACGAGAGACCTGTCGTGCCACTGTCTTGTTGTGCTATCCCATTTTTCCTGCAAACAAATGAGGTCAGTGAGCCCAGTAGAGATATAAACATTACAATGTACAAACAAAAGCCCCGTGACCCCAGGTTCACACTCTGGGAGCGTGCCACACCCGAGTATGGAATTATCGGTGGATATGAGAGATCTCAGGGGAGTGTATGGCTGAATCAACTTTGCGGAGTGTACGGTTGAATCGTTTCCTGGATGTGAGGTGCAGCAAGCCCATTAAAGGCCTTGAACACGAGTAGGAGAATGTTAAACTCAATGCGGGTGTGAACTGGGAGCCAATGAGAAACCTGAGCACAGGTGAGATATTACGTTGTGTTCCGTATTATGTAGGTCAGCATCAAACTAGGACCCATATCTAACAGAGTGGGTCCTCACCTATACACATCGAGCAATTCAGAAAAATAGGCTTAAGAAAGCCTGACTCTGCTGATGAGACAGTGATAAGCAAAACCGGTCCAGAGTATTGCTTGTGTTGAACCAATACTGCTGAAATTATTATGATCCCAGAAGGTCGTGTGGTGGCTGATGGGATGTCTAAAAATATACCCTTAATTTTAATGTGGAAGGACAGCTACGTGAAGGAGGCGTATTGTCAGCGTATTTATTTTTTCAACACTTACCGGTGTTGTCAATATTATTTGGGCATCTTGTGTCTCAAAATAATCATCGACGTCCGTGTCTCCGGTAAGCTCTTTGCACTGAATGCCGAGTGCTCCAAACTTGTTCTGCCAGTCTTCGAATTTCTCCCGACACAGTGCCTTGATGGGGGCCACTAGGGGGTGCGCGTCACATTCATGCTCACACAGGTCTACATCAAGCGTGCTTGCTGTTGTACGAATGCAATGCCGCGTGGGCAATTGCAACAATGTATAATGCAACAATTAAGAGACGTACTTACTATAAATAACTTTTGCATTGTAGGAGGGCCCTTGGCATTCCATTAAGAGTTGAATTATGGCCAGCTCAAAAATAACAGTCTTCCCAGAACCAGTCGGAGCACAAACCACTACAGGTCTGTTTGTGTACAGAATCTTAATTTTAAAAAATGTAAGACAAAGTTTGTTAAACATCGTGTAAAGGCATCTCCAGCATTCATATGAGGTACTGTCATTGCCTCTTGGAAGTTGTGCAAGTGTTATCAATTCGGCAGAGTTAGTCACAATTAAGCATTGAGGCGGTGTTAAGTTGGGGATGAGTCTGTCTCTCCATTGGGTAATAACTGCTGACTCATCCACAAAGTGGTACCAATTATATCAACCCTGGTAGGATGATGGGGTGAGTTAACCCCCAACCTAGATTTGAAATAACAAATTTCAGATTGTGAGCCGCTCACTCTGCTGTTCAGTCACCTCATCATAGCATGCATATGCTTGCATGATATGCATGTATTCATAATAAAGGTTTTTGGGTTAGATCGCGTTATTTATAAATGTGTCGTAACCCTCCACCACCCGACACGGCCAATCAGCAAAAAAGTGTCACGTTGACAAAAGACAAATAGTTCACTACTATAGCCCACCGGTGTGTTGAAGAGTGAATCCACACCATTTACAGTTTGAGTACGACGTTTCGCTGGTAATTACATCCAGCATCATCGGGCAATTCGCCAGAATGGTGAATAATATTGGTCGCGAAAGCCTACGTGTTAAATATGCCTGTATGATTACCTCTAGAAATCTTAAACGTTGTAACCTTATGATTGTTTCACTTAGTAATGACCATTAATATCAACCCTCTTGGTACATTCCACAGACATAGTTACAATCAGTAATGAAGATGTATAGTACCGAGCAAAACAAAACTGGTATCACTGCATAGAAATCAAACCGTAAGTTACACGTTTGTTTAAGTGTAAAATGCCATATACTTACGTCATCCATGACGCGAGACTGAACCGAGTTAAAAAAAGGAAACTCCTTGAAAATATGTCTGTAAGGCAACGCTGAAGGTAAGTTTAGGATAACATATGTTTAGGATTATGAATTCCCGTGGAGAATAACTGAAAAAGGAGACTTTTGTTACTTTATTCAAAGACAAACATGTGCTAACATTTATTATGAGGAAATTGTACATTCGCATTGTTTGGGGTTATTGTCGTTGTTACGCTTATTTATCAATGAGAGTCTCACTGAGTCTCAACACCTTTTTCAGAAAGCATAACTACATTTTTGCTCATAAAAACACACAATGTCACACAATCCAGCAAGTATTTTAATTATTGTGGTTTCATTGACGTTATTGTTTGTTATTTATATTCTGAAGGGTGCTCCAGATGTTTTGTGACCTCCAATTAATTGACTCGTAACATTTTCCCCCTTTGTGTATTCATTTCTGTTTTGAAGAAACTTTATTTTAAAAATATGAAGGTTTTGTGAATTAAATGGGGGGGGGGTCACAAAACATCTGGACCACTCTGAATATATAGATGACACAATGATAGAGCACCAGACTAAGACAGAAGAAGGTTACTTGTGTTGTGGCCGAAACGTCGTGAGAATTTTATATTATTGTTTTATTTTATTATTTTATTATTTCCCTTTAACGTGGGTGACTTTACCGAAAGAACCCAGAAGACAGACTAAGACACTTCTAAGGTAAACAAGGTAAACAAAAAAGTCGGTGATTTCCTGCTCAAATGAGCACTGAGGCGGTGCTAAACTCCTGTTTACAGCCCTGAACCAGTGGTGGAAATTCCACATTCTTATAGGACAACCAGTTGACTTCCCCAACAAAGTGGTAATAATTTTATATTAACCCCAGAGGGAAAATGGGCTGAGTCAACCTCCAATCAGGATTTGAATTTCACAACCTTGAGATTGTGAGCTGATCCCTCTACCGCTGAAGCCTACCTGGTTGGTTCTTACTTCGTTTCAAAAGCAACACAGCTGAAGGAAGTCCACTCATTAATTTCATATACATTTTGTTGAATGTTCACAAATGAACATAGTAAAAATAGCACAAAAACATCAAGCATGCAATACTCCTCTGTCACATACCTGTCCCTGCACATAATATAAAAAAATAAGGCGATGTATTACACATCCGAGCGGCCACACGTCTTTCTCGGAGTGAATAATTTCAGCAGCGTTGATGCAACAACAAAAAAGCAAAGTCTAGTCCGGTTGAAGCTCAATTCTGGTGAGTGAAATACCAATCTTACAGGCAAGGGCCCTCACTTGATATGATCGATTATTTTTTTGTTTTAAAGAGGCAATCTAAAAAAGGATACGAATTTCAGAAACTGATCGCATTTCACTGATACTAAAGTCTTCCGAGTTTTCTGGGGAAAAAAAGAGATATGTTTTCAGTTTCAAGGACAATGCATATATTATCATAGTATGTTTTTTGTTTGCATTTTGACTGCAATTATTGTGGTTTATGCAGTAACGTGAATCCTTGTTAAAAAGGTTTCAGTTTTGTTGCCAGAAAAAAGGGGAAAACCCCTATTATTACATAATTATACAATTAAAGAGAAATCTGAAAAGTCCCTTCGGAATATTAGGAAGAAGGTTGCAATGTACAGTTAACACAAACGTATAATGAGCACGATTGTGGAGAATACTATAGGTAACTACATAAATAAGCAGCTATGACCCCTTCCCATATATGCGCCTCCACGTAAAAAAATATAAAAGTATGATTTGCACATCCCATCAGCAGCATTGGTACAACACAGGAAAGCTCTGTATTGGTTTCGACATTGAGTATCTTCAAGCTTGCTTGCACCAATGCTGGTGAAGCGACTGATGCTTTACGCAACAATAAAACGAAACCATTTGAGACTACCCATCACATGTACTCATACACCAAGTCTCATTATCTCACCTCCAACGTTCTCTTTGGCTTCTCTACTTTCTGAGGAATCGCCGCATTTGAGATTTCCTTGAAAGTCATTGGTATACGCACCAGAATACTGGCCAAAGCCATCCATCGACTCCACGCCTTTGTGAACACTGTAACGACAACAACAAACATCACATTATTCTCGCATTATTCTTGCAAAACAAGAATTCCGTTTCTGTGTTAGGGAACTCATACATATAGCAACGCGCATGTTGGAAACTCTTCTTATCCACACCGATATGCGGGGTATTGTTGGTGGATCCAAATATCAATGCTTATCTCCGTCCACTTATCCTCGTGTAGAAGTGTGGACACACACGTACGCGTGTTCTGCCCCGTACGTAGCCAACCGTGCTAATCGGAGGTGCGGGTATTACGGTGTGTTTGATACTGGCAACATTTTATATCGAATGTGGAGATGTGGCTCCACGTGAATATGATGTTTAACTTCAAATAGAGCATCGTGTGAAAGGGTCTGGGCCACCTCATCATGCAACACACCAGCGATTCGTTTTCTGCGTATAGATGAGGGCACTACAGTGGATCGTCATCAGCCATGGTCGATCCACTGCTGGATAAAGGCCTCCGCAATAAGCCGCCGCTTTCTCTCACGGCCCTGCAAGCTAGCAGACCATCATTGCTACCACAATACGTATGTTGCAACAAATGTTTGTTGTCATGGCAATGGGAAATACGATAAAAAATGTACTCTAGTCAACCTTCATGAAGTACATTATTGTAGTAGCCATCATTACTACTGCTATGTATTTTGTACATATTCATATTACGCAACTGTGTTTTTCATTAATAATTAAATGTAAAACGTAGATTAATAATATAGAGTAAACATGCCCACCGCGTTGTTTGAGATGAGGTGCTATAAATAAGCCACATTAATCCAAATGCATTGCATAGAGCACCCAACTCCACAACTATGGGACAATGACGTTCAAGGGCTACAATCCATCTTCAAATCGGGTGCTAAAATGTAAAAAACATGTTTTGACCCATCAAAGGGCAAATGTTGTCCTCGAAATGTAGTACACTTAAGGCGTGCCATGCAAATATAAAAATGCTAACACTGTACGCAGTCATTTGCACATAGCGACGCGTGATTTCACTTTGTTTTTTTGTCGTATTTAGATGTTTTTAGACAGTGAAATACATGATACAAACATTAGTTGAAGGCATATGTCGATAGTTGTGAAAGATTATAAATGTATTCATATTGCACACACACTGTAACAAATGATCTGAGCGTCAGCTTCATTTTAGCCTAAGGGACCCCCTCATGACAGCTTGTCCTTGTGGAGCACAAGGTAAACACAACCCTGAGCCAAATGGAAATTCCACGTGCCTATGACATCCATAGAACAACCTAAACAGGTATTTGCCGGCAGGGGGTGATGTTGCCTTTGGTTATAGGACCCATATCTGATAGGGTCCTTGCCTGTGTTCTATGGTTCTTTCAGTAAAATCTAGATTTGAAGCTTTCGTGACTGCAGGAATCCATACTCTATATAAAATGTATACCTACGTGACTTTACCGAAAGAACCAAAGAGTATCTTTTAATTAAGCTACGTAGATCGAAAAAAAAGTTATTAAAAACATCACGACGTTTCGATACGCAAACACAAAGCGGTCCGTCATACGCTTGTGTTGCAACCGAAAGGTCGTGATATTTTTAATCGCTTTATTTGGATTATTATTTTTTTCTATGTACGTTAACTTTGTTTTACCGAAAGAACCGTTAGAATACGGACCGCTGCAGTCACGAAAGTTTAAATAAAAATGTCCTTCACCTGTAATGATCCATCTTGCAGTTCACCAGCATTGGTTGAAGCGAGCCAGACTGGTGAATGTTGAACGTGTGTGGAATGTTGCTTTGTGTTAAACCATTGCTGTTTATTTACTTTGAAATAACTGTTAGTAAGTTATCCCTGACTAGGTGAATCTCTAACGAGGTTAATCTCTAACGAGGTTAATCTCTAAGTTAATCTCTTATTAAGTTAATCTCTTACTAAGTTAATATCTTAATAAGTTAATATCTAAGTCAATATCTTACTAAGTTAATATCTAAGTTAATATCTTACTAAGTTAATATCTTACTAAGTTAATATCTTACTAAGTTAATCTCTAACTAGGTTAATCTCTAACTGAGTTAAAATAAAACTAAGTTAATCTCTAACTAAGTTAATATATAACTAAGTTAATCTCTAACTAAGTTAATATCTAACTAAGTTAATATCTTACTAAGTTAATATCTTACTAAGTTAATCTCTTACTAAGTTAATATCTTACTAAGTTAATCTCTAACTAAGTTAATCTATTACTAAGTTAATCTCTAACTAAGTTAATATCTTACTAAGTTAATCTCTTACTAAGTCAATATCGTACTAAGTTAATCTCTTACTAAGTTAATCTATTATTAAGTTAATATCTTACTAAGTTAATATTTACTAAGTTAATCTCTTACTAAGTTAATCTCTTACTAAGTAAATCTCTTACTAAGTTAATCTCTAACTAAGTTAATATCTTACTAAGTTAATATCTTACTAAGTTAATCTCTAAGTTAATATCTTACTAAGTTAATCTCTTACTAAGTTAATCTCTTACTAAGTTAATATCTTACTAAGTTAATATCTTACTAAGTTAATCTCTTACTAAGTTAATATATAACTAAGTTAATATATAACTAAGTTAATATCTTAATAAGTTAATCTATAACTAAGTTAATCTCTAAGTTAATCTCTTACTAAGTTAATATATTACTAAGTTAATATCTAACTAAGTTAATCTCTTACTAAGTTAATCTCTTACTAAGTTAATCTATTATTAAGTTAATATCTTACTAAGTTAATATCTTACTGAATTAATCTCTAACTAAGTTAATATCTTACTATGTTAATATCTATCTAAGTTAATATCTAACTAAGTTAATATCTAACTAAGTTAATATCTTACTAAGTTAATCTCTTACTAAGTTAATATCTTACTAAGTTAATATCTAACTAAGTTAATCTCTTACTAAGTTAATCTCTTACTAAGTTAATATCTAAGTCAATATCTATCTAAGTTAATATCTTACTAAGTTAATCTCTAACTAAGTTAATATCTTACTAAGTTAATATCTTACTAAGTTAATATCTTACTAAGTTAATCTCTAACTAAGTTAATATCTTACTAAGTTAATCTCTTACTAAGTTAATCTCTTACTAAGTTAATCTATTACTAAGTTAATATCTTACTAAGATAATCTCTTACTAAGTTAATCTCTTACTAAGTTAATATCTTACTAAGTTAATCTCTAAGTTAATATATTACTAAGTTAATATCTCACTAAGTTAATCTCTTACTAAGTTAATCTCTTACTAAGTTAATATCTAACTAAGTTAATATCTAACTAAGTTAATCTCTTACTAAGTTAATCTCTTACTAAGTTAATCTCTAACTAAGTTAATCTCTAACTAAGCTAATATCTTACTAAGTTAATCTCTAACTAAGTTAATATCTTACTAAGTTAATCTCTTACTAAGTTGATATCTAAATAAGTTAATATCTATAACTAAGTTAATCTCTAACTAAGTTAATCTCTAACTAAGTTAATATCTTACTAAGTTAATCTCTTATTAAGTTAATATCTTACTAAGTTAATATCTTACTAAGTTAATCTATAACTAAGTTAATCTCTAAGTTAATCTATTACTAAGTTAATATCTTACTAAGTTAATCTCTTACTAAGTTAATATCTTACTAAGTTAATCTCTTAATAAGTTAATATCTTACTAAGTTAATCTCTAACTAAGTTAATATCTTACTAAGTTAATCTCTAACTAAGTTAATCTCTAAGTTAATATCTTACTAAGTTAATATCTTACTAAGTTAATATCTTACTAAGTTAATCTCTTACTAAGTTAATATCTTACTAAGTTAATATCTTACTAAGTTAATCTCTTACTAAGTTAATATCTAACTAAGTAAATCTCTAAGTTAATCTATTACTAAGTTAATATCTTACTAAGTTAATCTCTTAATAAGTTAATATCTTACTAAGTTAATCTCTAACTAAGTTAATATCTTACTAAGTTAATCTCTAAGTTAATCTCTTACTAAGTTAATCTCTAATTAAGTTAATATCTTACTAAGTTAATAACTAAGTTAATCTCTTACTAAGTTAATCTCTTACTAAGTTAATCTTTAAGTTAATCTCTTACTAAGTTAATCTCTAACTAAGTTAATATCTTACTAAGTTAATCTCTTACTAAGTTAATCTCTTACTAAGTTAATCTCTAAGTTAATCTCTAACTAAGTTAATATATTACTAAGTTAATATCCAACTAAGTTAATATCTAACTAAGTTAATCTCTTACTAAGTGAATATCTTACTAAGTTAATATATTACTAAGTTAATATCTTACTAGGTTAATATTTACTAAGTTAATATCTAACTAAGTTAATATTTACTAAGTTAATCTCTTACTAAGTTAATATCTTATTAAGTTAATATTTACTAAGTTAATCTCTTACTAAGTTAATATCTTAGTAAGTTAATCTCTTACTAAGTTAATATCTAACTAAGTTAATATGCAACTAAGTTAATCTCTAACTAGGTTAATCTCTTACTAAGTTAATCTCTTACTCAGTTAATCTCTAACTAAGTTAATATCTAACTAAGTTACTCTCTTACTAAGTTAATCTCTAACTAAGTTAATATCTTACTAAGTTAATCTCTTACTAAGTTAATCTCTAACTAAGTTAATCTCTAACTAAGTTAATCTCTTACTAAGTTAATATCTTACTAAGTTAATATATAACTAAGTTAATCTCTAACTAAGTTAATATCTAACTAAGTTAAATCTCTTACTAAGTTAATCTCTAACTAGGTTAATATCTTACTAAGTTAATCTCTTACTAAGTTAATATCTTACTAAGTTAATCTCTTACTAAGTTAATCTCTTACTAAGTTAATATCTTACTAAGTTAATCTCTTACTAAGTTAATATCTAACTAAGTTAATCTATTACTAAGTTAACATCTTACTAAGTTAATCTCTTACTAAGTTAATATCTTACTAAGTTAATATCTTAATAAGTTAATATCTTACTAAGTTAATCTCTAACTAAGTTAATATCTTACTAAGTTAATCTCTAACTAAGTTAATCTCTAACTAAGTTAATATCTTACTAAGTTCATATCTTACTAAGTTAATATCTTACTAAGTTAATATCTTACTAAGTTAATCTCTAACTAAGTTAATATCTTACTAAGTTAATATCTAACTAAGTTAATATTTACTAAGTTAATCTCTAAGTTAATCTCTAACTAAGTTACTCTCTTACTAAGTTAATCTCTAACTAAGTAAATATCTTACTAAGTGAATCTCTTACTAAGTTAATCTCTAACTAAGTTAATCTCTAACTAAGTTAATCTCTTACTAAGTTAATATCTTACTAAGTTAATATATAACTAAGTTAATCTCTAACTAAGTTAATATCTAACTAAGTTAAATCTCTTACTAAGTTAATCTCTAACTAGGTTAATATCTTACTAAGTTAATCTCTTACTAAGTTAATATCTTACTAAGTTAATCTCTTACTAAGTTAATCTCTTACTAAGTTAATATCTTACTAAGTTAATATCTAACTAAGTTAATCTATTACTAAGTTAACATCTTACTAAGTTAATCTCTTACTAAGTTAATATCTTACTAAGTTAATATCTTAATAAGTTAATATCTTACTAAGTTAATCTCTAACTAAGTTAATATCTTACTAAGTTAATCTCTAACTAAGTTAATCTCTAACTAAGTTAATATCTTACTAAGTTAATATCTTACTAAGTTAATATCTTACTAAGTTAATATCTAAATAAGTTAATATCTAAATAAGTTAATATCTAACTAAGTTAATCTCTAACTCAGTTAATCTCTAACTAAGTTAATCTCTTACTAAGTTAATATCTTACTAAGTTAATATCTTACTAAGTTAATCTATAACTAAGTTAATCTCCAACTAAGTTAATCTCTAAGTTAATCTATTACTAAGTTAATATCTTACTAAGTTAATCTCTTACTAAGTTAATATCTAACTAAGTTAATCTCTAAGGTAATCTATTACTAAGTTAATATCTTACTAAGTTAATCTCTTAATAAGTTAATATCTTACTAAGTTAATCTCTAACTAAGTTAATATCTTACTAAGTTAATCTCTAACTAAGTTAATCTCTAACTAAGTTAATCTCTTACTAAGTTAATCTCTAAGTTAATCTCTTACTAAGTTAATCTCTAACTAAGTTAATATCTTACTAAGTTAATAACTAAGTTAATCTCTCACTAAGTTAATCTCTTACTAAGTTAATCTTTAAGTTAATCTCTTACTAAGTTAATCTCTAACTAAGTTAATATCTTACTAAGTTAATCTCTTACTAAGTTAATCTCTTACTAAGTTAATCTCTAACTAAGTTAATCTCTTACTAAGTTAATATCTTACTAAGTTAATCTCTTACTAAGTTAATCTCTAACTAGGTTAATCTCTAACTGAGTTAAAATAAAACTAAGTTAATCTCTAACTAAGTTAATATCTTACTAAGTTAATCTCTAACTAAGTTAATATATTACTAAGTTAATATCTAACTAAGTTAATATCTAACTAAGTTAATCTCTTACTAAGTGAATATCTTACTAAGTTAATATCTTACTAAGTTAATATCTTACTAAGTTAATATATTACTAAGTTAATTTCTTACTAAGTTAATATTTACTAAGTTAATATCTAACTAAGTTAATATTTACTAAGTTAATCTCTTACTAAGTTAATATCTTACTAAGTTAATCTCTTACTAAGTTAATATCTTACTAAGTTAATATTTACTAAGTTAATCTCTTACTAAGTTAATCTCTTACTAAGTTAATCTCTTACTAAGTTAATATCTAACTAAGTTAATATGCAACTAAGTTAATCTCTAACTAAGTTAATCTCTTACTAAGTTAATCTCTTACTCAGTTAATCTCTAACTAAGTTAATATCTAACTAAGTTAATATTTTACTAAGTTAATATCTAACTAAGTTAATATTTACTAAGTTAATCTCTAAGTTAATCTCTAACTAAGTTAATATCTTACTAAGTTAATCTCTAACTAAGTTCATCTCTTACTAAGTTAATCTCTAAGTAAGTTAATCTCTAACTAAGTTAATCTCTAACTAAGTTAATCTCTTACTAAGTTAATATCTTACTAAGTTAATCTCTAACTAAGTTAATATATTACTAAGTTAATATCTAACTAAGTTAATATCTAACTAAGTTAATCTCTTACTAAGTGAATATCTTACTAAGTTAATATCTTACTAAGTTAATATCTTACTAAGTTAATATATTACTAAGTTAATTTCTTACTAAGTTAATATTTACTAAGTTAATATCTAACTAAGTTAATATTTACTAAGTTAATCTCTTACTAAGTTAATATCTTACTAAGTTAATATCTTACTAAGTTAATCTCTTACTAAGTTAATATCTTACTAAGTTAATCTCTAACTAAGTTAATATCTAACTAAGTTAATATCTTACTAAGTTAATATCTAACTAAGTTAATATTTACTAAGTTAATCTCTAAGTTAATCTCTAACTAAGTTAATATCTTACTAAGTTAATCTCTAACTAAGTTAATATCTTACTAAGTTAATCTCTAACTAAGTTAATCTCTAACTAAGTTAATCTCTAACTAAGTTAATCTCTTACTAAGTTAATCTCTAACTAAGTTAATATCTTACTAAGTTAATCTCTAAGTTAATCTCTTACTAAGTTAATCTCTAATTAAGTTAATATCTTACTAAGTTAATAACTAAGTTAATCTCTTACTAAGTTAATCTTTAAGTTAATCTCTTACTAAGTTAATCTCTAACTAAGTTAATATCTTACTAAGTTAATCTCTTACTAAGTTAATCTCTTACTAAGTTAATCTCTAAGTTAATCTCTAACTAAGTTAATATATTACTAAGAACATAATAAATTTGTTAAACAGTGTTATTAATGGGAGTGGATTATTAACTTTGCTTTTGTGTCCTGGTCACAAAAGCAAAGTTTGTGGGGAATAATAATAATAATAGCCATTTTATATACTTTTGAGGCGTAAGCAATTGTAAAATAACACATCACCCAGGAACCAAAAAAATATATTTTTTCGTTACACAGTGAATTATTGTTTCACGTTTTTAGCAAAACATTTTGTAAAAATATAAAATTTACCCTCATGCACCGTCCAACCATTCTGGTTGATATGGTTAAACATTTGTTGTGCTGTTGCGGGGGAACTCTGGGTCATAAATCGTGACAAAACATCGTCTGGTTGTTTTGTGCTGACAGGGCCTCATCATTTTATTTGAGGGAGCGCATCACGACAATGCGAACCACAAAGCCAGCAGCGCGTGTTGAGCGAGCGTGACGCTTCTGATCAGCCCCAGAAGGGCCGAGACCTTAAAAACAAACACACTGCTGGTTGATGAAAGTTTCGGAATGGCCGATAGCCTGCCCAGACTAAAATGACACTGTATTCATATTTCCCCATGAGTGACATTGCAGGTCGGTGAAGGTGGGAGCCCAGGGCCAGTTCAGATATCCCTCGCCACCGATGTTAGCCGTGACCTGGACTCGAACTCAGGCCACGAGGTTCGTAGTGAAGTGCCGCAAACGGACCGTTCCCCGGTCGTGATTTATTGCAAGGCGTAGTAGTTGTGCATCATCTGATCAGCGTGCAATATGTTGGACAATGCAATCAGTTTAAACTTATTTCTGCTATTGATGAAACCATATACAATGAGTGTCTATTCAAGAATTTGAAAGTGAATCAATATCAATCAAATATTTGCAAACTGTCATTTGGTACTTTATTGAATTTGTAAACGTGAATTATTTAACGTAATTACGCATTATTTGCAATAGTTACCACCCCTTGCTTGGTTAATGCAAAATGTGCATTTGTACGCAATTACCAATATTAACTGCGCAATGCAGGACACACGACATAATGCAGTGAGGTAGTGCACATTATATACATAAACGATTATATATAAATAGAAGACATTATTCCCAACGTTCTGAATATTCTTCACGTACAATCACGTACAACGTGTCCCGTAACGACGCACACACGTCTGCATTAGTAAATGCGTCGTTTGCGTAACGTCACCGGTGAATCATCAGCGCGAGACATTTACGCGTCCCCTGCCGCCGCCCTCCGCCTAGCGTAGAGCTCGGCCGCCTGGCGCGGTGCGAGCAGGGGAAAGTAGGAGGAGGAGGAGGGAGGACGTCCTCCCTGGCGACGATCGCCGAGGGCGGAGGCGGGGGCGGAGGGGAAGCCCGCGCCAGCGAGCGCGTCCGTCTGTCACGGCGGCGGCGGCGGCGGAGCGCCCGAGCCGGGGCAGAGGGATCCGGATCGGGCTGCCAACACGGCCGCCGCCACGGCCGCCGATGTCGACGTCGACCCTCGTCGGCTCGCTTGCTTTCACCCCCTCGGCTTTGGCATACCTTCCTCCTCCGACGCCTCCTCCTCGTCGTCCTCCTCCTTCTCGGCTTGGCGTCGCCGCCTGAGCGGCCGCGAAGTCGCGGCCGCTCAGGCGGAAGTGGCCGCCGCCGCCGCCGCGGGCGACGCCGTTGTGCGGCGCGATCACCAGGGCGCCGGCGTCTCTCAGGCCCGTCGCCAGACGATCTGGGGGGGAGATAAAAAAATAAAAGTAACGGGGTATTTGGCTGCCGCTATAAACGTCCACGTGATAGGCGATAAGCAGCTTAGTTGAACCATCGTTTGTGATGGACAGGCTTCTTCTGCGAAAGAGCTGAAACGGCTCAGTGGGCCTTACCTGGTAAAATAAAATAAATTACGTTCTTGGTTCTTTCAGTAAAATCACGTTGAAGGGAGAAAACAAAATAATAAAATATATATAAAACAATAAAATTCTCATGACGTTTCGACTGTAACACAAACAGTCATCATCAGTCACCTGATGATGACTGTTTGTATTTTATTATTTTGTTGTTTCCCTTCAACGTGACTTTACCGAAAGAACCAAGAATATGAATCACTGCAGTCACGAAAGCTTTAAATCAAAATTTAAAATAATTTAGTTTAGTTTCTAACATTAACCCTAAACCTAACTCCAGTCGGATACTAACTCTAACCCCAACACGAACCGTTACTTTAACCATAACCAACTACAACTCGAACCCTAACCCTAAACGCCAACCATAACACCACAACCCTAAACTCTAGCCCTGACTTGAACTCTGACCCTGTCTCTGACCCTTTTGTTAGACTTAGCAATACACCCGGACATCCGCAACAACCAACAAAATCGCTGCCACGTCACTGTATAATACGCTCGCATATGCTGTTGGGAATGTAATCCACATTTATAATGTGTGTGCCTCACTCTCCGTTGTACACGCGTTATCCACAATTACGGAGTTAATATCAAAGGAAAGCTCTTGATCTTTCTCCGTCGCTCCCTTGACCGCACGTGGGAATTCACGACGACAGCGCGCTTAATTTTATCTTTTTGTTTATAGGAAATACAGGTTTAAACAAGAATCACAATTTCACAGTAATATCAACAACGGCGGGAGGGGGAAAGTGTGCGAGCGCAATCTTGAGTAGGCGCACGGGATCGGTGTGGGATGCGTCAAGCCGGAACCACTCAGTCCACGGTATATCATCATAGTAATGCTCACAATAATAACAACAACAACAATCACACCTCCGTTGATAACAAGTTTCGACAAAAAACAGTGGGCAGAATATCATCGCAAAGCCGCCGTGATTGATTTTTCAAGGGGGTCGGATCGCCGCACGTGTAACGCGTTGCGCCACGCACCCTCCCTCCACTCGGAACGACAGGCAATTTAACAAAACCTCTCTCTTGTAGTGAACAAACGCCGCCAATTTATCGCTGCCTCGGCAGCACCGCCGGTGATCTCGTCGCCGTTGGCGAGCGATCCACGCAAGACGCCGAATAAAAACGGGCAGCGGACGTGCCGCGGGTAGCTGCGCGCAACCGGCGCTGTCGGGCAGTTGCTAACAGTGAATCGGCTTCACAACAACAACGACGGTGGGTTGCCACAAGTTGTGAACTATTTATCATGTTAGCGAGCACCTATGAAGGCCGGCATGGGGGTGGGGTGGCCCGCATCACGCCCGGTGCCTTCGTCTCCCCAGTGGCGATGTTTAGACGACACCGCGACAAATACTCGCCTGAGGCCGAGTCGAGCTAAAAGGAGGCCCAGATGTCACTCGCTACTGATGTTGGCCGAGACCAGGAATCAAACTCAGGTCACTGGGTTCGTAGGCCGGTGTGCATAGAGGGATCGAGGAATTGAGGGTTAGGGAGATCGATACACGAACCGACATCCAACTGACACACAGACGGACACGTTGTGTTAGTTTGTTGTCCTTCCCCCGCACCTCCGATTAGTACGGTTGGATACATACGGTGCGAAAAAACTTCAACGCACTGTACATACAACACATGAACCAAAACAAACAGGGCCAAAACAACAACAACCACTATTCGCAGTTAGAGGCAGTCGCCCTCCAACAACAACGAAGGGGGGAGGAGCGACGCTCACAACAACGAGCGGAGCGCCGGGCGGCTAAAGCACAGCAAATGGCACAGTAGGGGGGTACAGCTGGTGGTGCATCAGCCACTCATCTCAGTCAGTCGACCTGTGGCACCTGGGTCTACCCCGTGACCTCCTGCCGGCGGGCGTTTGACACTTCACGTGGCCTCAAGGTGCACAAAGCCTGGCACAAAGCGCCGTGGTGACGTCACCGCCACCTAGTGGCGAACGGCGGTTGTTGTTGTTGCTGCAGTGTGCGTAGTGTGTGTATGGTGTGTAGTGCGTGTAGCGTGCGTGCGTACCTGCGCGTTGGGAGAGCAGCGGTTGTTGTTGTTGTTGCAGTGTGCGTAATGTGTGTATGGTGTGTAGTGCATGCAGCGTGCGTGCGTACCTGCGCGTTGGAAGAGCAGCGTTTGCTGCTGGAGAGCCACGAGTCGTAAGAGAAGTGGTCGCCCCAGGTTCGGCAGCACTCGGCGTGCCCCAAGCACTTTCTGTACTCCTTGCACACCTTGCACGGGTAAGAGGCGAGGGGTTGGGGGTCAGAGTTCAAGCCAGGCCTAGAGTTAGGGTTATACGGTGTTGAAGCTTGCGTTTTAGAGTCAGGGGTTACGGTCAGGGTTCGATCCAGACCTTGCCAACGCTTCTGCTGCTGCTGCTGTATATTTGGAGTCTGCATCTCTCTCTCATCATCATCACGGTGGCTATGAGATGTTAACTACCTCGCCTGGTCCGCAGGAGGTCGTGGGTTCGATCCAGACCCTGACGATGCCTGCTGCTGCTGTATATTTGGAGTTTTTTGTGTCTCTCTCATCATCATCACGGTGGCTATGAGATGTTAACTACCTCGCCTGGTATACAGGAGGTCGTGAGTTCTATCCAGACCTTGACGACGCTTGCTGCTGTATATTTGGAGTTTTTTGTGTCTCTCTCATCATTATCACAATGGCTATGAGATGTTAACTACCTCGCCTGGTCTACAGGAGGTCGTGAGTTCGATCTCGACCTTGACGACGCCTGCTGCTGCTGCTGCATATTTGGAGTTTGCGTTGTCATGCTCTGACCCCGTGCCATGACTGGACATCTGCGAGAAAGAGCTTTGTGGCTCTTTGGATTCCGCCTCCAGTTTAAAATTGTTTAAGATTTTGAAAAAGAGCCACAGAGCTCAGTGGGCCTCACGAGTTGTCAAGATTTCTGGGCGCACTTCCACGTCGAAGCAAAAAAAAACCGGCGTGACGGGAAGAGGGGGTTGGGCACCTTCATCTGCAGAGCGCAGTGGAAGATGAAGATGAACATGCCCTGGAAGGAGTTGAAGATGATGAAGAGGTAGGCCATGACCAGAGTGGCCTTGTCGATGAAGAGGAACCCGAACACCCAGGTGAGGCCGAGGAGGCACAGCAGCGCCACGCCCCCCAGCGCGCAGGACCTGTGGGCAAGGAAGAACAAAAACGAACGATAACAACGGCCGGCAAAAAAGCGAGCGCCGTGGTAAATATTTGCCATCGCGTAGCGTTGTCGTCATCGTCGTTATTATCGTCGTCGTCGTGAACTTACCGACCCACGCGACACGTTACGTGCGTATCGACGTACAGTAAAACCTTGGGATTGCGAGCACAATTCGTTCCGGAAACGTGTTTGTAATCCAAAGCACTCGTACGTCAGTTGTGATCACGTGACGCTCGGCAGTACGAAGCGTCTACACGTGCTGCCGCTCGTATTGCTAAGACCCTCGCTCGTTCATCAAGTGAATATTTATATTTAAACAATGTGTTGCTCGTCTTGCAAAACACTCGCAGACCAAGTTACTCGCAATCCAAGGTTTCGCTCTGAACGTTGAACTTCGTTCGCGCCGTACGTAGCCAACAGTGCTCATCGGAGGTGCGGGGGAAGGACTAACTAACTAACTAAAAACACAAAAATGCAGTTCTGAAGAAGTGAGATTAGAATCAAAATTTAAAAGTCCATGAGTAAGACAAGCCAATTGGTAAGGTTTGTCACATGAGCAAAACGTAGACATTTATAGCGGCCAAACGCTCTAAGCACACGCTTCTTAATGTGAAGGGAAAAGACACGGAGGACCCCGAGAAAAAAATTCACGCAACCACGGGGAGAACATTCAAGCTCCAAATATACAGCAGCAGCAGGCAATGTCAGGGTCGGGTTCGAACCCATGACCTCCTGTATACCAGCCGAGGGAGTTAACATCTCCTAGCCACCGTGCTGATGATGATGATGATGAGACAGAGGGAGAACATTCAAGCTCCAAATATACAGCAGCAGCAACAGGCAATGTCAGGGTCGGGTTCGAACCCATGACCTCCTGTATACCAGCCGAGGGAGTTAACATCTCCTAGCCACCACGATGGATGGACAGACAGATTGACGTTTTGGGAGGTGGATCAGACTGACAGTTAAATGGACGGATCGCCGGATGAACGAGCAGACAAACGGACAGATGCATGGCTGGAGAGACGAACGCATACGGAGCGATTAAACCATCTGCCCCACAGACACGGGAGTCACACCGCCAGTGGGAATGCCAGCGCTGTCAGTCGGTGTCACCGAACGCGAGCACTTTTGAGAGGGCATCATCTATGGGCACCGAGGGCCCACTCCGACATCGCCACTGCGTGGAGTTCTGTTGCTGTGCAGGAAAGCTCATTTGCTACATGGGACGGGTTGGATGATGAGTCAGACGGATTGGATGGACAAAGGGATGGATGGTGGGAGCAACGGTCTCGATAAAGTTATTTTATTTTAGTTTTTCTTTCGGTTTCGTTTTGACGACACACACGTAGGTCATGGGAACGGAATCGGAAGAAAAACCGGATGACGTTACACCTACGTACATCACCGGAACGGGAAAGGTTTAAACTAATGCAAGCAGGCGCGTGATTTATAAATCCCTTGCAAAGGGCGATCGTTACACGGTGGGTCAAAGCGAACCGATGGTCCCCCGAGAGCTGGACGGAGCTCGTTAAAAGCGAAACCCGAATTTTAAACGACAATTACATTTTTGCGCAGGGGTCATTGGCAACCGCGGCTGAGAACCACCAACATTCGCTCGCGACACCGGAACACTCCAGGTGCAATCACGGGTGGCTGGGGCCCAGTTGGTCAAACGAAAAGGCAAGGGAGGGCCCTAATGTGAAGAGTGGGCTGGCGCGGGAACAGCCAGCTTCACCCACCGTGTGTCCCGGCTG
The DNA here is from genome assembly GCF_048934315.1 of Petromyzon marinus. NCBI lineage: Eukaryota > Metazoa > Chordata > Hyperoartia > Petromyzontiformes > Petromyzontidae > Petromyzon > Petromyzon marinus. The sequence continues at coordinate 780,247 of NW_027423037.1, read as the reverse complement.
AACCTCACAGAAAATGCGGTCGCTTTAAGTGATGAACCCCCCCCTCGCCCCTCTCCCCCCTAACCCCCCCCCCCCCACACCCAGCCACCTCACTCACTTAATGCTCTCGGGCTTGAGTGGCGCCGAATGCTGCACCATCTTGTACAGAGTCATCAGCAGGAACACGAAGTTCACCTGTGACACCACACACGCACCGCGCATACGAGTCAACAAGTCCATAAGACGTTGTTTTTTGTTGGGTTAGATTACGTGTCGTTAAGCCCGTCACCACCCCCACCCGACCACGGACAATCAGTAAGCTTTGTCGCGTAAACAGAACCTGACAATTCGTCGCTAGTTCAGCGCACCAGTGTGTTCGAGAGTAAACCCACAGCAACATTTACAATTCGAGCAGGGTGACGTTTCGCCAGTAATTACAACAACAACAGCCACCATCGTCAGGCGATAGCCAGAATTGCGGAGGATTCCTCCTGCTGTTTTGGTCTTAAACGGAGGCGTAGAGGTGATGTCGTCACTGAGCATATCAGGTGCGAATATCAGAGGGGGGTGAATTTAATGATGTAAATATCAGTGGATGCCTCTACCTACAATAATCATGTCTGCCGGTAACGCTCGTGACGTCACTCCACGTTGACCAGCCCCCCCTCATTAATAATCATGAACAGTCACGTAGAAGGGTAACAATAAAATAATAAAAATACAAAACAATAAAATTCTCACGACGTTTCGACCGCAACACAAGCAATCATCGTCAAGTGCGGAAACCACGGCAGGAAAATTTGCTGTGGTTTTCACGTTCTGCAGATGTAGAGTGCAAGTGGATTGAATCCACCCGTGTGGCGTTGAGTTTTGTTGTTGTTGCAGCATCATCCCCTCGTCGTATACAAGGTGGGTTTTTCTCCGGGTTCTCTGGTTCCCTACCCGCACGGAGCGACGTTGCATCCTCGAAACACCCCCACAGGCACGAAAGCTGCTGGCACGTCTGCAACTCGTCCCCCAACGATACGCTCACGTCACAATTTTAGAACCGGCAGGGAGGCATCAACATGGGGACAAATGGGACGGGAAACAGACACGCGCACGAAGCAGAGCGCGCGCGCACGTGCGCCGGACTGTTGCAGGCGGGCTAGCGCCTCCGACTAGCACGGTTGGCTACGTATGGTGGGAAAGAAGTTCAACGCACGTACGTACGTACTAGCGTTAGCGTGGCAATCGGAGGTGCCCGCCTGCAATTTGGGCACGAGACGGGATTTTGGCACGAGACGATTTCGGGAATTCACGCTCAAGACGAACGTGGGAATCGCATCAGATTCATCGCGGGACCCGTCACGCTATGCGCATGTCGAGCAGCAGACACGGCGACCCGCCCGCCCATCTCCCACCCCCGGCACGACGCGCACGCACGGAACTCACGAGGATGATGGTGGCCACGGGCGCAAGGAAACTCCAGATGAAATGATTGTCGGTCCGGAGCCAACAGCTGCAGGCGGAACAAAGGACAAACGATCGCCTGGTTAGCCTGACAGGCCGGGATAGCGCGTCCATGCATCCGGTTTCATTTGCCGGCATCTGGTAACATTTGCCACCGTTCAGTTGCACTTGAGCACCCATCTGGTAACATTGGGGGACATTTGTGTCATTTGTTGTATGCGAGGACACCTGGTGAGACCGGGCGCCAGCCGGCAAGGCCGGGCACCGGTTAGTAAGCCCGGGCGCCAGGTGGCAACACCAGGCGTGAACCGGCGACACCGCGCTCCGGTTAGTAAGCCCGGCGCGCCGGCCGGCCCGGCGGCGAAGAGGGACGACAGGGGGCTCACGCTCGCTCGGTGCCGTAGCCCGTGCGGTCGACGGCGAGGCAGACCCCGACGACGGCGAGCGGCAGGCCGTAGCCCAGGAGGTAGAAGTACTTGCGGCGAGAGCGGCGCCCCTCGAACACCTCCACCAGCATGAGGTAGAGCTGCACGCCCTCCAGGAACATCCACGCAAACGCCGCCAGGAAGAGCAGGTGCAGCAGCGCCGCCAGCACGGGGCACGCCACCTGCGGAGCCGGCGCGGTGGCGGGGGGCAGCCGGGCGGGCGGGCGGCGGTGGCGTTACACTGAATCTGAATCTTTATTTGGACGTGGAGGGAGGAATCCGATGAGCCAAGAAGCTCTTTTCTGACAGACGTCCACCGGTTAGGGGGGGTCACAGGTGTCAGCGAGTTTACTTAAAGCAACACAATGCGGTAGGAGTGCAAAGTAGAGGAAAGGTAAACAAATCATGAACAAAAATGAACTATTTTTTTATTTTCCCAGGCAAAGCCCCCCCCCCCCCCCGAGCTGTTAAACAATTTGTTTCAGGAGCGAGTGCAAAATAGAGAAAGTGGTAAGCAAGTGACTAAACGTGAGCGGGGGGCGGGCGGGCGCACCGTGTACTGAGTCTTGTCGATGCCCACAAGGAACAGCAGCTGGGCGAGTAGCAGGTTGAGGCATAAGTTTTTGTGAACGGTGTTGCGGTCACTCTGGAGGCCGCGGAAGAAGCAGAAGGTGAACGTGGCCACGGCGAGGCACACGAGGGACACCAGCACGCCCACCCACGTGATCATCAGCAGCAGCAGCTCGTGGGCGCGGTGCCCGTACTGGCACGCACGGGCAATACGCGGGCACGGGACACACGGAGGGGTGTGAGGGTGCCGTGGGCAGCCGTACGCACGCATCGGGAACTTCTTTGGCCAAGTACCGTAGCCGGCCGTGCTCGTGGGGGGTGCGGGGGAAGGAAACTAAATGGAAAAAAGTGCTTAAAGAAATTAGTTGTCAATTGAGATTTCAAATATAGCCCTTAACAGACTGCAGGGGCAAGTGCTGTTAGCGACTAGCAGCTATGAAGGCCGGAACGGCACACGAGGGGGTGGGTGGCCAGCACCACGCCCGGCCGCCTTTGTCTCCCAAGTGGCGATGTTTACACACCGCAATAGTTACTGATTTGAGGCCGAGTCGATTGAGATAATTAGTTAGTGGTCGTGAGTGGGAATTGAACTCGGGTCGCTGGGTTCGTAGCGCAGCGCCCTAACCGCCAGGCCACCGCTCCCCCACAACATAAACATTACCACTATCAAGTCAACTACCACCACCTCCTCATCCAAACTTGACCACCACCAACATCACCATCATCACCTCCAATCACCACCGTCATCACCCTCACCACCACCATCACCACCATCACCTCCAATCACCACCCTCACCACACTCATCACCACTTCTTTACCACCAACATCACCACCATCACCTCCAATCACCACCCTCAACACCCTCATCACCACCTCTTTACCACCAACATCACCACCACCATCACCTCCAATCACCACCCTCACCACCCTCATCACCACCTCTTTACTACCACTTTACCACCACCATCATCACCTCCAATCACCACCCTCATCACCACCTCTTTACCACCACCATCACCCTCATCACCTCCAATCACCACCCTCACCACCCTCATCACAACCTCTTTACCACCACCATCACCTCCAATCACCACCCTCATCACCACCTCTTTACCACCACCACCATCACCTCCAATCACCACCCTCATCACCACCTCTTTACCACCACCATCACCACCATCACCTCCAATCACCACCCTCACCACCACCATCACCACCGCCACCACCAGCGGGCCGAGGGGCACCACCATCACCCCCCCCCCCTCCCGAATCTCTGGGCACCTCGACGTGGCGCCTCGCCACGAGCACCGCCAAGTTGTTGAGGTGGCCGCAGGAGCAGGCGGCGTGCGCGCTGCTGCTGTTGCTGGGCAGCGGCTCGCAGCCGTGGCTCGACCAGTTGCCCCTCGTGGTGTGGGACGAGTAGCTCCAGAAGGAGCAGCTGGGGCTCAAGTGGTCCAACGTCTGGGGGGGGGGGGGGGGCGGTGTACAGGGAGGAGGACGGCACCCAACTTGTCATTCAACGACGACCCCCCGTGCCCCCGGAACGGGGGGGGGGGCACGGAGGGGGGAGGGCACGGGGTGTGCAGTGCATTGCTCAACAACACGGCACGGAGCGTGCTTGACGGAACATGGAGCGGAGCCCTGTGTTGTGCAGTGCATTGCTCAACAACACGGCACGGAGCGTGCTTGACGGAACATGGAGCGGAGCCCTGTGGTGTGCAGTGCATTGCTGCACAACACGGCACGGAGCGTGCTTGACGGAACATGGAGCGGAGCCCTGTGTTGTGCAGTGCATTGCTCAACAACACGGCACGGAGCGTGCTTGACGGAACATGGAGCGAATCCCTGTGTTGTGCAGTGCATTGCTCAACAACACGGCACGGAGCGTGCTTGACGGAACATGGAGCGGAGCCCTGTGGTGTGCAGTGCATTGCTGCACAACACGGCACGGAGCGTGATTGACGGAACATGGAGCGTGATTGACGGAACACCGTGACGTGCACCCGGGTGCACGTCACGGTGTTCTCAGCCTTGTCTAGACCACCAGCTCAGAGTGAAGCTGAACGCGGTGGCTGTATCAGGTTTACCATCCCCTATAGTTTAGCCGGCTCAGACAGTTTTTCTTCTCTTTTGATTCACTTTCTCATCATTCACGGAAGGCGTCCGATTTCGATTTGGAGTGGACGAACGGGCTCGCTGACGGACGCCATCCCCGTGACGGAACGACGCCCGGCGGCAGCCGAAGGCGACGGACGAGGCGGGGGGCGAAGACCGCCGAGCAGACGGAGCGGAGGAGACGAGATGGTGGGTGGGGGGGGGGCGTTGCGGGCATTGCGACGGCCGTGACGACGACGACAACTCGATTGGTGTCTCACATGAGGGGAAGGGAGAGGCAGGGAGGGAGGGAGGTGAGGCAGGGAGGAGAGGCAGGGCAGTGAAGGAGGCAGCAGGGGAGTTGACGGCTCACCCATTTCGCGATTCGGTTCACCCAGGCGGAAGTGCAGTTGCTCAAATCGGGCCCTCGGGCAGACCAGGCTCCACCGACGGCATCGCAGGTGTAGAGCGCCGTGCCTGAAGCGTGCGCGCGCACAGATACAAAGTTCCCCCCGTGCGGCCCTTGACAGACGCCGCTGGGCCGAGTGCCGTTAGCGAACGCCTCTGAGCGACGGCACGGCACACGATGGGGTGGGCGGCCGGTCGCCTTTGCATCTCCGGTGCTGCTGTTTACAAAGCGCGCCGCGTTACCGCCAACAACGTCTGCAGCAGTCCGCCGGGCAAGGCCCACTGAGCTGCACAGCCCCTTTGTTTCAGGAGTCACCTGGCGAACGAATTTGACGGCTCTGGCGAAAGTGGATCACCGCGCGGGAATTTGTAGCGGCGGCCAAACGCCCCCAAAACGACGCGTGGCCATTCTCAAATGTGGAGGGGAAAACCGGAGGACCCGGGGAAAAATCCACGCGACCACGGGGAGCGAAACTTGCAAAACTTCAATCCGCAATGCGTCAGCGTTGGGATCGAACCCACGACCACCGGGCGAGGTGGTTAACGTCTAGACCACGGGGGAGAGCCCAGGGTAGGTTCGTATGTTCGGAACCAATATTGGCCACGAGCGGGAATCAAACTCAGTTCAATGGGTTCATAGCCCACCAACACATACGAATATACGATCACGCATACACACACTCTCACACATAATCAATATGCAATCACACATACACACACTCTCACACGTAATCAATATGTGATCACACATACACACACTCTCACACATAATCAATATACGATCACACATACACACACTCTCACACATAATCAACATACAATCACACATACACACACTCTCACACGTAATCAACATACAATCACACATACACACACTCTCACACATAATCAATATGCGATCACACATACACACACTCTCACACATAATCAATATACGATCACACATACACACACTCTCACACATAATCAACATACGATCACACATACACACACTTTCACACATAATCAATATGCAATCACACATACACACACTCTCACACATAATCAATATACGATCACACATACACACACTCTCACACATAATCAATATGTGATCACACATACACACACTCTCACACATAGTCAATATACAATCATACATACACACACTCTCACACGTAATCAATAAACAATCACACATACACACACTCTCACACGTAATCAATATGCGATCACACATACACACACTCTCACACATAATCAACATACAATCACACATACACACACTCTCACACATAATCAACATACAATCACACATACACACACTCTCACACGTAATCAATATGCAATCACACATACACACACTCTCACACGTAATCAATATACAATCACACATACACACACTCTCACACGTAATCAATATGCGATCACACATACACACACTCTCACACATAATCAATATGCAATCACACACACACTCTCACACGTAATCAATATGCAATCACACATACACACACTCTCACACATAATCAATATGCAATCACACATACACACACTCTCACACGTAATCAATATGCAATCACACATACACACACTCTCACACATAATCAATATGCAATCACACATACACACACTCTCACACATAATCAATATGCAATCACACATACACACACTCTCACACATAATCAATATGCAATCACACATACACACACTCTCACACATAATCAATATGCAATCACACATACACACACTCTCACACATGATCAATATGCAATCACGCACATTTACATATAAAAGAAGGCACACACATTTACACGCACAATACGCAATCGTACACATTTGCACATATAGGAAATTCATCGATTTAGTCTGAGTTCACCTAAGGGATGCCCAAGACTCTGGTCAGATATCAATCGCCACCGATGCTGCGGCTGGAAAATCCAATTCAGATCGCCGGGTTCGAAGCGCAGTGCGCCAACAGTGGAATCGCCGCTCCCCACCTCACGTGATTGATCCACGCACACACACGGCGTGTGCACAAACACCCACACACGCACGCGTTCACACACACACACAAAGATCCCTCTGTAGCCTACATAGACCATTGTCTCCCCAGTACACACACACACACACAGATCCCTCTGTAGCCTACATAGACCATTGTCTCCCCAGTACACACACACACAGATCCCACTGTAGCCTACATAGACCATTGTCTCCCCAGTACACACACACACAAAGATCCCTCTGTAGCCTACATAGACCATTGTCTCCCCAGTACACACACACACACAAAGATCCCTCTGTAGCCTACATAGACCATTGTCTCCCTAGTACACACACACAAAGATCCCCCTGTAGCCTACATAGACCATTGTCTCCCTAGTACACACACACACACAGATCCCTCTGTAGCCTACATAGACCATTGTCTCCCTAAGTACACACACACAGATCCCTCTGTAGCCTACATAGACCATTGTCTCCCCAGTACACACACACACAGATCCCACTGTAGCCTACATAGACCATTGTCTCCCCAGTACACACACACACAAAGATCCCTCTGTAGCCTACATAGACCATTGTCTCCCCAGTACACACACACACACAAAGATCCCTCTGTAGCCTACATAGACCATTGTCTCCCTAGTACACACACACAAAGATCCCCCTGTAGCCTACATAGACCATTGTCTCCCTAGTACACACACACACAGATCCCTCTGTAGCCTACATAGACCATTGTCTCCCTAAGTACACACACACAGATCCCTCTGTAGCCTACATAGACCATTGTCTCCCTAGTACACACACACACACAGATCCCTCTGTAGCCTACATAGACCATTGTCTCCCTAGTACACACACACACACAGATCCCTCTGTAGCCTACATAGACCATTGTCTCCCCAGTACACACACACAAAGATCCCTCTGTAGCCTACATAGACCATTGTTTCCCTAGTACACACACACACATATCCCTCTGTAGCCTACATAGACCATTGTCTCCCTAGTACACACACACACACAGATCCCTCTGTAGCCTACATAGACCATTGTCTCCCTAGTACACACACACACACAGATCCCTCTGTAGCCTACATAGACCATTGTCTCCCCAGTACACACACACAAAGATCCCTCTGTAGCCTACATAGACCATTGTTTCCCTAGTACACACACACAGATCCCTCTGTAGCCTACATAGACCATTGTCTCCCTAGTACACACACACACAGATCCCTCTGTAGCCTACATAGACCATTGTTTCCCTAGTACACACACACACAGCTCCCTCTGTAGCCTACATAGACCATTGTCTCCCCAGTACACACACACACAGATCCCTCTGTAGCCTACATAGACCATTGTCTCCCCAGTACACACACACACAAAGATCCTTCTGTAGCCTACATAGACCATTGTCTCCCTAGTACACACACCCACACACAGATCCCTCTGTAACCTACATAGACCATTGTCTCCCCAGTACACACACACACACACAGATCCCTCTGTAGCCTACATACACCATTGTCTCCCTAGAACACACACACAGATCCCTCTGTAGCCTACATAGACCATTGTCTCCCTAGTACACACACACAGATCCCTCTGTAGCCTACATAGACCATTGTCTCCCTAAGTACACACACACAGATCCCTCTGTAGCCTACATAGACCATTGTCTCCCTAGTACACACACACACAGATCCCTCTGTAGCCTACATAGACCATTGTCTCCCTAGTACACACACACACAGATCCATCTATAGCCTACATAGACCATTGTCTCTCCAGTACACACACACACACAGATCCCTCTGTAGCCTACATAGACCATTGTCTCCCCAGTACACACACACACAGATCCCACTGTAGCCTACATAGACCATTGTCTCCCCAGTACACACACACACAAAGATCCCTCTGTAGCCTACATAGACCATTGTCTCCCCAGTACACACACACACAAAGATCCCTCTGTAGCCTACATAGACCATTGTCTCCCTAGTACACACACACAAAGATCCCCCTGTAGCCTACATAGACCATTGTCTCCCTAGTACACAACACACACAGATCCCTCTATAGCCTACATAGACCATTGTCTCCCTAAGTACACACACACAGATCCCTCTGTAGCCTACATAGACCATTGTCTCCCTAGTACACACACACACACAGATCCCTCTGTAGCCTACATAGACCATTGTCTCCCTAGTACACACACACACACAGATCCCTCTGTAGCCTACATAGACCATTGTCTCCCCAGTACACACACACAAAGATCCCTCTGTAGCCTACATAGACCATTGTTTCCCTAGTACACACAAACACAGATCCCTCTGTAGCCTACATAGACCATTGTCTCCCTAGTACACACACACACACAGATCCCTCTGTAGCCTACATAGACCATTGTCTCCCTAGTACACACACACACACACAGATCCCTCTGTAGCCTACATAGACCATTGTCTCCCCAGTACACACACACAAAGATCCCTCTGTAGCCTACATAGACCATTGTTTCCCTAGTACACACACACAGATCCCTCTGTAGCCTACATAGACCATTGTCTCCCTAGTACACACACACACAGATCCCTCTGTAGCCTACATAGACCATTGTTTCCCTAGTACACACACACACAGCTCCCTCTGTAGCCTACATAGACCATTGTCTCCCCAGTACACACACACACAGATCCCTCTGTAGCCTACATAGACCATTGTCTCCCCAGTACACACACACACAAAGATCCCTCTGTAGCCTACATAGACCATTGTCTCCCTAGTACACACACCCACACACAGATCCCTCTGTAACCTACATAGACCATTGTCTCCCCACTACACACACACACACAGATCCCTCTGTAGCCTACATACACCATTGTCTCCCTAGAACACACACACAGATCCCTCTGTAGCCTACATAGACCATTGTCTCCCTAGTACACACACAGATCCCTCTGTAGCCTACATAGACCATTGTCTCCCTAGTACACACACACACACAGATCCCTCTGTAGCCTACATAGACCATTGTCTCCCCAGTACACACACACAAAGATCCCTCTGTAGCCTACATAGACCATTGTTTCCCTAGTACACACACACACAGATCCCTCTGTAGCCTACATAGACCATTGTCTCCCTAGTACACACACACACACAGATCCCTCTGTAGCCTACATAGACCATTGTCTCCCTAGTACAACAACAACAACAACCGCCATTCGCCACTAAGTGGCGGTGACGTCACCACGACGATTGTGCCAGGCTATGTGCACCGTGAGGCCACGTGAAGTGTTGAACGCCCGCTGGCAGGAGGTCACTGGGCAGACCCAGGTGCCACGGGTCGACTGACTGAGATGACTGGCTGATGCACCACCTGTGCCCCCTACTGTGCCAACCTGCTGTGCTTTAGCCACCCGGCGCTCCGCTCGTTGTTGTGAGCGTCGCTCCTCCGCCCTCCGTTGTTGTTGGAGGGCGACTGCCTCCAACTGCCCAGTAGCATCCTTCACGAGCCTCCTCCACAGAGGCCGATCTTGACACCGCTGGTACCAGTCATCGGCAAGTCCACTCAGCTCCACGTCCTCCTGTACCACATCACTCCATCTCTTCTCTAGCCCGTGCCGCGCCCGCTTAGCCCCCTCAATCCGGCCAAACAAAAGCTGTTTCGGCATGCGGTAGCTGGGCATGCGGGCTACATGACCCAGCCATCGCAGCCTTGCCTGCCGGAGGAGCTCACCGATGGGACCCTGCCCAGATCTTTCAAGGATTTGTGAGCTCCTCACACAATCCAGTCTGGTTAAACCCAGGATGGATCGTAGGCAGGCCAGCCTAAATGTTTCTAACCGGCGAAGAAGTTCCATTAGGGGGGTCCACGTTTCGCAAGCGTAGAGAAGGGAGGGAATGACCGTGGCCGAGAAGACCTGAAGCTTAGTGCGGAGCGACAGACCAGGTAGCTTCCACACAGCGTTACGCAACCGAAGAAAAGATATTGCCGCTCGACTGATTAGGAGTGAGACCTCTGCTGTTAAACTGGAGCCAGTCATAAGCACACTGCGCAGGTATGGGAAACTCTCCACTCTCTCCACAACTGCCCCATCACCGATTGGGAGTTGTGGGGGTGGAGTCTCCGATGGTACAAAATACCCAGGCAGGTGCTTAGTTTTGGTGGGGCTGATGGTAAGGCCCCACCTCTTAGTGGCACGCTCCAGTCTCAGCAGCAGCGTCTCCAACTCCTCCTCTGACTGAGCAGCTATTACCAAATCATCAGCATACACAGATACACACACAGACACACACACACACAGATAAATAGAAAGAAAGATGGAGATAGGGAGATGTGAGAGAAACAGACACGCAGATAGAGACACTGATACAGAGGAAGATTTGGGAGACAGAGACACGGAGATAGAGGGAGACGTGAGAGACAGAGACGCAGATAGAGACTCGGAGATAGGGGGAGACAGAGGGAGACGTGAGAGATGGAGACGCAGGTAGAGACCCGGAGACAGAGGGAGACAGAGGGAGACGTGAGAGATAGAGACACAGATAGAGACTCGGACACAGGGGGAGACAGAGGGAGACGTGAGAGACAGATACGCAGCTAGAGACCAGGAGACAGGGGGAGACAGGGGGATACAGAGGGAGACGTGAGAGATAGAGACACAGATAGAGACTCGGAGACAGGGGGAGACAGAGGGAGACGTGAGAGACAGAGACGCAGCTAGAGACCCGGAGACAGGGGGAGACAGAGGGAGACGTGAGAGACAGAGACGCAGATAGAGACTCGGACACAGGGGGAGACAGAGGGAGACGTGAGAGACAGAGACGCAGCTAGAGACCTGGAGACAGGGGGAGACAGAGGGAGACGTGAGAGACAGAGACGCAGATAGAGACTCGGAGACAGGGGGAGACAGAGGGAGACGTGAGAGACAGAGACGCAGCTAGAGACCCGGAGACAGAGGGAGACAGAGGGAGACGTGAGAGATAGAGACGCAGATAGAGACTCGGAGACAGAGAGAGACAGAGGGAGACGTGAGAGACAGAGACACAGCTAGAGACTCTGAGACAGAGGGAGACAGAGGGAGACGTGAGAGACAGAGACGCAAATAGAGACTCGGAGACAGAGGGAGACAGAGGGAGACGTGAGAGACAGAGACGCAGCTAGAGACCCGGAGACAGGGGGAGACAGAGGGAGACGTGAGAGACAGAGACGCAGCTAGAGACCTGGAGACAGGGGGAGACAGAGGGAGACGTGAGAGACAGAGACGCAGCTAGAGACCCGGAGACAGAGGGAGACAGAGGGAGACGTGAGAGACAGAGACGCAGATAGAGACTCGGAGACAGAGGGAGACAGAGGGAGACGGGCGGAGGCGGAGGGCGGGCGGACTCACCGACGGCACCCGCAGGACAGGGCCTCTCCGCCGTCTTGCCCGGCGGCAGCTGGGGCCACTGGACGGCGTGGGCGAGCGTGGGGGGACAGAATGCGGGCTCGCGGGTGCCGCCCTCGCCGCCGTCAGCGGGCGCCGCGTCTCCCGGTTTCACGTCGGTCGTGTCCTGCGGTGGCGTTAAAGAGTGGAGCGCAGCGTTGCAAGTGTTGAACCTCTTTCGCCAACCGTGCAGAGCCAACCGTGCTAATCGGAGGTGGGGTGCGCCAACCGCCACTGCTCACCACCACTACCATCAGCAACAACAACGCCACCACCACAGTCGCCACTACCACTGCCAACAAATATAAAGATCCCCCACCCCCCCGTATAGCCTTTAACAGACTGTAGGGGCAAGTGCTGTTCGCGAGCAGCTATGAAGGCCGACACGGCACGCAAGGGGATGGGTGGCCAGCACCATGCCCGACCGCCTGCGGTGATGTTTTTACGCACCGCACCAGCTAATTATTTGAGGCTGAGTCGACCTAGGAGAGGAGTCCCAGGACCGGTTCAGATAATCGTCACCGGTGTTGGCCGTGAGCGGGAATCGAACTCGGGGTCGCCGGGTTCGTAGCGCGGCGTAGCGCTAATCGCCGCACCACCGCTCCCCACCACTATCACCACCACCACCACCACCACTACTGCCAACACTCTTGCTGCTACCACTACCATCACCACCACCGTCACCTGCGGCAGTTGCGCAGGGATGGGCGGCACCGTCGCCACGCGGCTCCGCGGAGGACTTGCGGTGCCGCCTCCGCTGGAAGGCCCCGACGTCGAAATCTCGTGCACTGCATTGTGGGAAACGCAAAGAACAAAACGACCGCATTGATGACACGGGCGCGACCGGCTAACATTTACACAGTCGACGGCGGCAAGAGCAGCGACGGCCGGCCGCTCCATTCGACACCGCCTATTGGCACGATCGGCTACGTACGGCGCGGAAAAAGTTCAACGTGCAAACATTCACAACCCAAGCGCAGCGGCGCAGGGCTACCAAACGTCCTGCACTGGCCGAACGTTCCCCGGTTTCAGGAAGGCCATCCCCGGTGTCCCAAAGAGTTCAAAGCTTGAGCCGCTTCAAAGTTTTCTGGCCTCATGCTCGACCCGTGGGGAGGGGGGGGGGGCAGCTGGCGAGCGCAACGTCAGAGACAAAAGGCAAGGAGGAGGCCTCCTCACGCACCTCCGATTAGCGCAGTCGGCCACGCGGGGCGCGAGAGAAAGTTCCAACGTACCGCCCCGATCGCTACCGTCGAACAAAGTCGGTCACCGTGTGAAAAACAAGAATAGGCTTGACCCCTTTCTGGCACTAAAACAGGAGGTGTTAAGATGCTCAAACACTAAAACAGACGAAACCTCACACAAGCAATCACGTCCGCAATAACCGCGCACATACTTGTGGTGAACTTGCAAACGGAAACATCACGCTCTGGTAGTATGTGATGCACTGTCTTTGAAACGTATTGGCCTGCACCAGAGACAGCCGTCTTAATGGCCCAGTCCCATCAGTGTCTCACCAGAGAATGCCGAAAGGTGACCAGGACAAGGACAACGGCACTATCGGAGCCTTGATAGCTCGGGGGTGAGCAGCTACACCATCGGGAAATATTGTTTTGCCAGTATCAAAAGTATTGAAAGATAAGAATAGGTTTTAGCCCTTTCTGCCAATAACACAGGAGGTTTGATTCAAAGCTTCCGTGACTGCAGGGATTCATATTCTTGGTTCTTTTGGTAAAGTCACCACCATGTAGAAGGGAAACAATAAAATAATAAAAATATAAAACAATAAAATTCTCACGACGTTTCGACTGCAACACAAAGCAATCATCATCAGGTGTGAAAACCACAGCAAGAAAAAAACACAGCAAGAACATTTTCTTGCTCTGGTTTTCACACCTGATGACGATTGCTTGGTGTTGCAGTCGAAACGTCGTGAGAATTTTATTGTTTTTTTATATTTTTATAATTTTATTCTTTCCCTTCTACGTGGTGACTTTACCAAAAGAACCAAGAATATGAATCCCTGCAGTCACGAAAGCTTTAAATAAAGCCTCCTGTGTTATTGGCAGAAATGGCTAAAACCTATTCTTATCTTTCAATACTTTGATACTGGCAAAACAATATTTCCCGATGGTGTTGCTGTTCACCTCCGAGCTATCAACGCTCCGATAGTGCCGTTGTCCTTGTCCTGGTCACCTTTCGGCATTCTCTGGCCAGACACTGATGGGACTGGGCCATAAAGACGGCTGTCTCTGGTGTAGGCCAATACGTTTCAAAGACAGTGCATCACATACTACCGGAGCGTGATGTTTCCGTTTGCAAGTTCACCGCGAGTATGTGCGCGGTTATTGCAGACGTCTGTTGAGTACACGTCAACAACAGACGGAGCGAGTTCAATAAAAATGTCAAACAGACGAGGCGGTGATGGGAGAGCGACTTGAGACCCCTGTGCCGTTTAGTCGATGAGTGCCTCCCGGCGATGGATAACAATCACCCGTGGCAGTCCTCATGCGGCTGTGGGCCTCTGTGAAGCAAAGCCGTAGGGCCATGGATGGGGTCCTACCTCTGGTTTTAAAAGGTCAGTTTGGTACGAGTGGCTGGATTTAATCACTCGCTCTGAATGTAATGACATTGTCCTGTGAGCAAACTTGGCCCCGCCATAGGAAGGTGGAATTCCCAACGCTGGCTCGGGGTTGTAAGCGGGAGATGAGAGCCAAATGCCTCGAGACGCTCTTCTTGAGCAGGAAAATCAGTTTTGAGTCGTCGTCGAATGCGACGGCGAGTGTCTGTTGACAACCAACTCCTCAACTTGGGCACCGCAGTGGAATAGATGTTGACTACCTCGCCTGGTGTACAGGAAGTCGTGGGTTCGATCCTGACCCTGATGCCTGCTGCTGTATATTTGGAGTTTGCGTGTCTCTCTCCGTTGTGAGATGTTAACTACCTCACCTGGTATACAGGATGTCGTGGGTTCGATCCCGAACCTGACGCCTGCTGCTGCTGTATATTTGGAGTTTGCGTGTCTCTCTCTCTCTCCGTGGTGAGATGTTAACCGCCTCACCTGGTATTCGATGGGTAGGTCGCTATGGTGGGCCAAAGCGTGTCCCCGTACTCCCGCCTCTCAAAGAAGTCTGGCCAGCGTGGAAGAGTAGGCCAAGTACCCTCTCTAGAGCTCACTCGAGTAGAATCCCTTCCACCAGCAGCGGCATGAAGCAAGCAAATTAATTTTTATCGTCACTGTTATTATTATTATTGTCATAATGCCATCGAACTGCAAGACAAAGAGGACTTTTCGATTTAAAGCTTTCGTGACAGCAAGGATTCATCTTCTTTGGTTCTTTCGGTAAAGTCACGTAGAATGAGAATAAAATAATAAATTGATAAAATAAAATAACACAATAATATTCTCACGACGTTTCGGCCACAACACAAGCGGCCTTCATCAGGTGAAGGGACGAGACTGTCTGGTAGGACAGCGCTGGAGTGAAAAAAAGCCACGTTCAGATCACGACCTTTAAGCTGTGTCAGAAGAAACAAAGCGCCTTGACAAAGGAATTAGCATATAATTTAGCATTGAAATGGTAAGTGATTAGCTTGTGACTGGTCACAGAAATGGCTATGTTAAAGTTAAAGCATACACATCCGCAGAGGCACCCCTTGACAAAGGAATTAGCATAGAATTTAGCATTGAAATAGCTAAGTCAAAGCATACACATCCGCAGAGGCACCCCTTGACAAAGGAATTAGCATAGAATTTAGCATTGAAATAGCTGAGTGATTAGCTTGTAACTGGTCACAGAAATAGCTATGTTTAAAGTCAGAGCATACACATTCACCGAGGCACCTAGTACAAATCAAACAGGAGAATTTAGCATTGAAATAACTAGGCGAATTTAGCATTGAAATAACTGAGTCATTAGCTAGTGACTGGTCACAGAAATGGCTATGTTGAAGTCAAGGTCTACACATCTGAGCTATTCACAGTAACTGGGTATACAATACAATGTATAATGAATACTACATAGTGAACCAATAAAAAACTAAAATATAAATTACCTTAATGTTATCAATAAACTCTATATTCTCCAATCAGCTAAGCTACCAACAATAAGTCGTTATATATCACAATGCTATATGGCGAAAAAATGGGTGGATTCTTACCCTCAACTTTAGCAACACGGATAGCTAGGGGCCCCGTTCAGACGGACGAGTCCATCCAAGGTCGGAACAGAGGAGGGGGAGAGAGACAGCTGCGAGGCGCTATTATACTCCATGTTGTAAACCATACCATTAACCGTGGTGTGAGAGGTATTAAGAGTCAATGCTGGTGAAAGAGCTGCGGTCTGAAGGTCATCGTAAAATACAATTAATTAAGAACGGAAATGGTTTAAAACATCTTTCCAATGGTTACTAAGCCAGAATCCATCTTCTCGGTTGAAATTGTCTCTGTGCTTGTATATGTGAATGGCCTCATGAACGAATCTCTCATGGTAGCCGGTTGGTTTGCAAAGAACCTCCGTCTTGGAGAAGTCAATGTCATGTGAGCCCACTGAATTATAACAGTGATCTACCACGGCAGAGGAGTTCGTCCTACCGTGTTTCAAGTCTGCTTTATGTTCACGGATGCGGTCCGAGATATGTTGTTTGGTTTCTCCAATGTAGCTACTACCACAGAGGCACTTTAGTTTGTAAACGCCCGGGTACTGTATGTCTGGAACAGCATCTTTTACAGATGGAACTAGATCACGGATTTTATGTATTGTGTTGAATCGGACCTGGATCTTGTGTTTATTCAGGATTTTGGAGATCTTTTTAGTGACCCCTGCAATGTAGGGTAAGGTGATGGTTTTGAGTGGCTCCACAAGAGAATCCTTCTTCATGAATGGAGTGATGGCTTTGCGGATTGTGTAGTCGGAGTAACCATTAACCCTGAGAGCCTGGTGTACGTGCTTGAGTTCACTGGTAATGTGTTCCTGGTCGGAAATGCATTGGGCTCTATGGTATGGAGTCTTGATGAGGGAGTTCTTCTGGGATGGATGGTGGTGGGAATCCGGTTTCAAGTAAGCATCTGTATGGGTGGCTTTCCTGTAGACAGAGTGGCTCATTGAACCATCATGTCTCCTTTTAATTAAGACATCCAAAAAGAGTAGTTTGCCATCTTTTTCGACCTCGATGGTAAATCTGATGGCTGGGTGTATGGAATTGATGTGGTCGCGGAATTGGTCTAGAGCAGGCTGGCCATGTGGCCAGATGACAAAGGTGTCATCCACGTACCTCTTCCATAGGGTCGGGCGTAGAGTGGCAGTCTGGATGGCGTCAGTTTCAATTTTTTCCATGAATACGTTGGCTACAACCGGAGATAGGGGGGGGGGGGCCCATTGGGGTGCCCTCAGTTTGTTTGTAGAAAGTTTCATTCCAGGTGAAGTATGTGTTGGTTAAGCAATGTCTCACAAGGGGGGGTACACCCACGCACCGAAAAGATAGACGTCAACAAAGTCGTAATTAATCGCAGTAACAGTTCCATTTCTGATGGTCTGAAATCCGTTTTAGCTAAAGGTCTAAACTTTGCTGTCACACCGAGACACTTACCGGTTAATGATATCATTGCCCATGTCGACGTTGCACTCAAGGGCTTGAGTCCCATCGCTGCAGATGTAGCAAGATCTGAAATCGCTGCAACCCTCAAAAACGCTAAGTTGCCACCCAGCAACATCAGCAAAGACGAACGTTTTGAATTATCTCAATTAAAAAGAGGCATGATATTGTCGTCCTCTCAGCCGACAAGGGCAATGCCACTGTCATCATGGACAAAATAGAATATAGCAACAAAATTCAAGAACTACTCAACGATGGCAGCTATACAAAAATAAAAAGAGATCCCACCAACAGCCTGGTTACCAAAACGAACAAAATCATCTCTGATTCAACAGCATTAATTGATGAGACCAAACAGTTCTCGTTGAAACCCTCTGCTGCCAGACCACCAAGATTATATGGCCTTCCAAAGATACACAGAGAAGATACACCCCTTCGTCCCATTGTCTCTACTATCAACTCCCCCACCTATAAACTGGCACGTTTTCTTGCTGATATACTGCGACCTTTCACTGGAAAAACCACCTCTGCGGTACTAAATTCTACTCACCTGGTATCGACAATCAAAGGCATTTCCCTGTCTCCAGACGACCTGCTTGTCAGTTTTGATGTGGTGTCCTTGTTCACCAAAGTCCCGGTACCTGACACCATCGCTATCATTGAAGACCTGGTTCATCAAGGACTGCACACTGATGTACCCCCCCTGGTGAGACATTGCTTAACCAACACATACTTCACCTGGAATGGAACTTTCTACAAACAAACTGAGGGCACCCCAATGGGCTCCCCCCTATCTCCGGTTGTAGCCAACGTATTCATGGAAAATTTTGAAACTGACGCCATCCAGACTGCCACTCTACGCCCGACCTTATGGAAGAGGTACGAAGATGACACCTTTGTCATCTGGCCACATGGCCAGCCTGCTCTAGACCAATTCCGCGACCACATCAATTCCATACACCCAGCCATCAGATTTACCATGGAGGTCGAAAAAGATGGCAAACTACCCTTTTTGGATGTCTTAATTAAAAGGAGACATGATGGTTCAATGAGCCACTCTGTCCACAGGAAAGCCACCCATACAGATGCTCACTTGAAACCGGATTCCCACCACCATCCATCCCAGAAGAACTCCCTCATCAAGACTCTATACCATAGAGCCCAATGCATTTCCGACCAGGAACACATTACCAGTGAACTCAAGCACGTACACCAGGCTCTCAGGGCTAATGGTTACTCCGACTACACAATCCGCAAAGCCATCACTCCAGTCATGAAGAAGGATTCTCTTGTGGAGCCACTCAAAACCATCACCTTACCCTACATTGCAGGGGTCACTAAAAAGATCTCCAAAATCCTGAATAAACACAAGATCCAGGTCCGATTCAACACAATACATTAAAATCCGTGATCTAGTTCCATCTGTAAAAGATGCTGTTCCAGACATACAGGACCCGGGCGTTTACAAACTAAAGTGCCTCTGTGGTAGTAGCTACATTGGAGAAACCAAACGACATATCTCGGACCGCATCCGTGAACATAAAGCAGACTTGAAACACGGTAAGACGAACTCCTCTGCCGTGGCAGAACACTGTTATAATTCAGTGGGCTCACATGACATTGACTTCTCCAAGACGGAGGTTCTTTGCAAACCAACCGGCTACCATGAGAGATTCGTTCATGAGGCCATTCACATATACAAGCACAGAGACAATTTCAACCGAGAAGATGGATTCTGGCTTAATAACCATTGGAAAGATGTTTTAAACCTTTTCCGTTCTTAATTAATTGTATTTTACGATGACCTTCAGACCGCAGCTCTTTCACCAGCATTGACTCTTAATACCTCTCACACCACGGTTAATGGTATGGTTTACAACATGGAGTATAATAGCGCCTCGCAGCTGTCTCTCTCCCCCTCCTCTGTTCCGACCTTGGATGAACTCGTCCGTCTGAACGGGGCCCGTAGCTATCCGTGTTACTAAAGTTGAGGGTAAGAATCCACCCATTAAATTTCGATTTAAAGCTTTCGTGACTGCAATGATTCATCTTCTTTGGTTCTTTCGGTAAAGTCATGTAGAATGAGAATAAAATAATAAATTGATAAAATAAAATAACACAATAATATTCTCACGACGTTTCGGCCACAACACAAGCGGCCTTCATCAGGTGAAGGGAGCGAGACTGTCTGGTAGGACAGCGCTGGAGTGAGAGAGCCACGTTCAGATCACGGCTTTTAAGCTGTGTGAGGGAACAAAGAGCCTTGACGAAGGAATTAGCATAAAATTTAGCATTGAAAAGGCTGAATGATTAGCTTGTGACTGGTCACAGAAATAGCTATGTTAAAAGTTAAAGCATACACATCCGCAGAGGCACCCATTGTTAAAAGGAATTAGCATAGAATTTAGCATTGAAATAGCTAAATTAAGGCATTCGCTTGTAACTGCTACAGAAATAGTTACGTTGAAGTCAGAGCATACACATTCACCGAGGCACTTAGTACAAATCAAAACAGGAGAATTTAGCATTGAAATAACTAGGCGAATTTAGCATTGAAATAACTGGGTGATTTGCTGGTGACTGGTCACAGAAATGACTACACATCTGAGCTATTCACAGTACTATATAGTGAACCAATAAAAACTAAAATATAAATTACCTTCATGTTATCAATAAACTCTATATTCTCCAATCAGCTAAGCTACCAACCATAAGTCGTTATATATCACAATGCTATATGGCGAAAAAATGGGTGGATTCTTACCCTCAAATTTCCATACCACGGATAGCTACGGGCCCCGTTCAGACGGACGAGTTCGTCCATGGTCGGAACAGAGGAGGGGGAGAGAGACAGCTGCGAAGCCCTAGTATACTCCATGTTGTAAACCATACCATTAACCGTGGTGTGAGAGGTATTTAGAGGCAATGCTGGCGAAAGAGCTGCGGTCTGAAGGTCATCGTAAAATTACAATTAATTAAGAACAGAAATGATTTAACACATCTTTCCAGTGGTTACTAAGCCTGAATCCATCTTCTCGGTTGAAATTGTCTCTGTGCTTGTATATGTGAATGGCCTCATGAACGAATCTCTCATGGTAGCCAGTTGGTTTGCAAAGAACCTCCGTCTTTGAGAAGTCAATGTCATGTGAGCCCACTGAATTGTAACAGTGATCTGCCACGGCAGAGGAGTTCGTCTTACCGTGTTTCAAGTCTGCTTTATGTTCACGGATGCGGTCCGAGATATGTCTTTTGGTTTCTCCAATGTAGCTACTACCACAGAGACACTTTAGTTTGTAAACGCCCGGGTACTGTATGTCTGGAAGAGCATCTTTTACAGATGGAACTAAATCACGGATTTTGTGTACTGTGTTGAATCGGACCTGGATCTTGTGTTTATTCAGGATTTTGGAGATCTTTTTAGTGACCCCTGCAATGTAGGGTAAGGTGATGGTTTTGAGTGGCTCCACAAGAGGATCCTTCTTCATGACTGGAGTGATGGCTTTGCGGATTGTGTAGTCGGAGTAGCCATTAGCCCTGAGAGCCTGGTGTACGTGCTTGAGTTCACTGGTAATGTGTTCCTGGTCGGAAATGCATTGGGCTCTATGGTATAGAGTCTTGATAAGGCAGTTCTTCTGGGATGGATGGTGGTGGGAATCCGGTTTCAAGTAAGCATCTGTATGGGTAGCTTTCCTGTAGACAGAGTGGCTCATTGAACCATCATGTCTCCTTTTAATTAAGACATCCAGAAAGGGTAGTTTGCCATCTTTTTCGACCTCCATGGTAAATCTGATGGCTGGGTGTATGGAATTGATGTGGTCGCGGAATTGGTCTAGAGCAGGCTGGCCATGTGGCCAGATGACAAAGGTGTCATCAACGTACCTCTTCCATAAGGTAGGGCGTAGAGTGGCAGTCTGGATGGCGTCAGTTTCAAATTTTTCCATGAATACGTTGGCTACAACCGGAGATAGGGGGGAGCCCATTGGGGTGCCCTCAGTTTGTTTGTAGAAAGTTCCATTCCAGGTGAAGTATGTGTTGGCTAAGCAATGTCTCACCAGGGGGGGTACATCAGTATGCAGTCCTTGATGAACCAGGTCTTCAATGATAGCGATGGTGTCAGGTACCGGGACTTTGGTGAACAAGGACACCACATCAAAACTGACAAGCAGGTCGTTTGGGGACAGGGAAATGTCTTTGATTGTCGATACCAGGTGAGTAGAATTTAGTACCGCAGAGGTGGTTTTTCCAGTGAAAGGTCGCAGTATATCAGCCAGAAAACGTGCCAGTTTGTAGGTGGGGGAGCTGATAGTAGAGACGATGGGACGAAGGGGTGTATCTTCTTTGTGTATCTTTGGAAGGCCATATAATCTTGGTGGTCTGGCAGCAGAGGGTTTCAACAAGAACTGTTTGTTCTCATCAATTAATGCTGTTGAATCAGAGATAATTTTGTTCGTTTTGGTGACCAGGCTGTTGGTGGGATCTCTTTTTATTTTTGTATAGCTGCCATCGTTGAGTAGTTCTTGAATTTTGTTGTTATATTCTGTTTTGTCCATGATGACAGTGGCATTGCCTTTGTCGGCTGAGAGAACGACAATATCATCCCTCTTTTTTAATTGAGATAATTCAAAACGTTCGTCTTTGCTGATGTTGCTAGGTGGCAACTTAGCGTTTTTGAGGGTTGCAGCGATTTCAGATCTTGCTACGTCTGCAGAGATGTGACTCAAGCCCTTGAGTGCAACGTCGACATGGGCAATGATATCATTAACCGGTAAGTGTCTCGGTGTGACAGCAAAGTTTAGACCTTTAGCTAAAACGGATTTCAGACCATCAGAAATGGAACTGTTACTGCGATTAATTACGACTTTGTTGACGTCTATCTTTTCGGTGTGTGGATCCGATTTTTTGCTGGAGAGGTGATTGAATTTGGAAATCAAATTGTCCCTACATTTGTTCGACATAGTGGCAGCCGAAGAGGTAGTCATATTGTCTACATGTTCCCAATCCGATGTAGACATTGTTGCTGTCAATTTTAAGTGTGATTTGTAGAGTGTCTTGTCTAACTGATCGAGTTTGGTGCGTGTAAGTCTGATTTTTTCCGAGATAAGAGCGAAGCTAGTTCTAGCTAGAATTCGTTTTGCATTGAGAGAAGTTGCAACAGCAGAGGTTAGTGTAAATGCGGTTGGTATTACCTTAGAGTCGCGGCATCTCTTCAGAAAGGTGAGAGACTCGATTAGTTGAGCCTTCTTATCCCGAAGTCTGTTGAATGATCTTAAGGATGTGTGGAATCCCTCCCCGTAGAGGCGGTTAAATTTCGATTTAAAGCTTTCGTGACTGCAATGATTCATCTTCTTTGGTTCTTTCGGTAAAGTCACGTAGAATGAGAATAAAATAATAAATTTATAAAATAAAATAACACAATAATATTCTCACGACGTTTCGGCCACAACACAAGTGGCCTTCATCAGGTGAAGGGAGCGAGACTGTCTGGTAGGACAGCGCTGGAGTGAGAGAGCCACGTTCAGATCACGGCTATAAGCTGTGTGAGGGAACAAAGAGCCTTGACGAAGGAATTAGCATAAAATTTAGCATTGAAAAGGCTGAATGATTAGCTTGTGACTGGTCACAGAAATAGCTATGTTAAAAGTTAAAGCATACACATCCGCAGAGGCACCCATTGTTAAGCGGAATTAGCATAGAATTTAGCATTGAAATAGCTAAATTAAGGCATTCGCTTGTAACTGCTACAGAAATAGTTACGTTGAAGTCAGAGCATACACATTCACCGAGGCACTTAATACAAATCAAAACAGGAGAATTTAGCATTGAAATAACTAGGCGAATTTAGCATTGAAATAACTGGGTGATTTGCTGGTGACTGGTCACAGAAATGACTACACATCTGAGCTATTCACAGTACTATATAGTGAACCAATAAAAACTAAAATATAAATTACCTTCATGTTATCAATAAACTCTATATTCTCCAATCAGCTAAGCTACCAACCATAAGTCGTTATATATCACAATGCTATATGGCGAAAAAATGGGTGGATTCTTACCCTCAAATTTCCGTACCACGGATAGCTACGGGCCCCGTTCAGACGGACGAGTTCGTCCATGGTCGGAACAGAGGAGGGGGAGAGAGACAGCTGCGAAGCCCTAGTATACTCCATGTTGTAAACCATACCATTAACCGTGGTGTGAGAGGTATTTAGAGGCAATGCTGGCGAAAGAGCTGCGGTCTGAAGGTCATCGTAAAATTACAATTAATTAAGAACAGAAATGATTTAACACATCTTTCCAGTGGTTACTAAGCCTGAATCCATCTTCTCGGTTGAAATTGTCTCTGTGCTTGTATATGTGAATGGCCTCATGAACGAATCTCTCATGGTAGCCAGTTGGTTTGCAAAGAACCTCCGTCTTGGAGAAGTCAATGTCATGTGAGCCCACTGAATTGTAACAGTGATCTGCCACGGCAGAGGAGTTCGTCTTACCGTGTTTCAAGTCTGCTTTATGTTCACGGATGCGGTCCGAGATATGTCTTTTGGTTTCTCCAATGTAGCTACTACCACAGAGACACTTTAGTTTGTAAACGCCCGGGTACTGTATGTCTGGAAGAGCATCTTTTACAGATGGAACTAAATCACGGATTTTGTGTACTGTGTTGAATCGGACCTGGATCTTGTGTTTATTCAGGATTTTGGAGATCTTTTTAGTGACCCCTGCAATGTAGGGTAAGGTGATGGTTTTGAGTGGCTCCACAAGAGGATCCTTCTTCATGACTGGAGTGATGGCTTTGCGGATTGTGTAGTCGGAGTAGCCATTAGCCCTGAGAGCCTGGTGTACGTGCTTGAGTTCACTGGTAATGTGTTCCTGGTCGGAAATGCATTGGGCTCTATGGTATAGAGTCTTGATAAGGCAGTTCTTCTGGGATGGATGGTGGTGGGAATCCGGTTTCAAGTAAGCATCTGTATGGGTAGCTTTCCTGTAGACAGAGTGGCTCATTGAACCATCATGTCTCCTTTTAATTAAGACATCCAGAAAGGGTAGTTTGCCATCTTTTTCGACCTCCATGGTAAATCTGATGGCTGGGTGTATGGAATTGATGTGGTCGCGGAATTGGTCTAGAGCAGGCTGGCCATGTGGCCAGATGACAAAGGTGTCATCAACGTACCTCTTCCATAAGGTAGGGCGTAGAGTGGCAGTCTGGATGGCGTCAGTTTCAAATTTTTCCATGAATACGTTGGCTACAACCGGAGATAGGGGGGAGCCCATTGGGGTGCCCTCAGTTTGTTTGTAGAAAGTTCCATTCCAGGTGAAGTATGTGTTGGCTAAGCAATGTCTCACCAGGGGGGGTACATCAGTATGCAGTCCTTGATGAACCAGGTCTTCAATGATAGCGATGGTGTCAGGTACCGGGACTTTGGTGAACAAGGACACCACATCAAAACTGACAAGCAGGTCGTTTGGGGACAGGGAAATGTCTTTGATTGTCGATACCAGGTGAGTAGAATTTAGTACCGCAGAGGTGGTTTTTCCAGTGAAAGGTCGCAGTATATCAGCCAGAAAACGTGCCAGTTTGTAGGTGGGGGAGCTGATAGTAGAGACGATGGGACGAAGGGGTGTATCTTCTTTGTGTATCTTTGGAAGGCCATATAATCTTGGTGGTCTGGCAGCAGAGGGTTTCAACAAGAACTGTTTGTTCTCATCAATTAATGCTGTTGAATCAGAGATAATTTTGTTCGTTTTGGTGACCAGGCTGTTGGTGGGATCTCTTTTTATTTTTGTATAGCTGCCATCGTTGAGTAGTTCTTGAATTTTGTTGTTATACTCTGTTTTGTCCATGATGACAGTGGCATTGCCTTTGTCGGCTGAGAGAACGATAATATCATCCCTCTTTTTTAATTGAGATAATTCAAAACGTTCGTCTTTGCTGATGTTGCTAGGTGGCAACTTAGCGTTTTTGAGGGTTGCAGCGATTTCAGATCTTGCTACGTCTGCAGAGATGTGACTCAAGCCCTTGAGTGCAACGTCGACATGGGCAATGATATCATTAACCGGTAAGTGTCTCGGTGTGACAGCAAAGTTTAGACCTTTAGCTAAAACGGATTTCAGACCATCAGAAATGGAACTGTTACTGCGATTAATTACGACTTTGTTGACGTCTATCTTTTCGGTGTGTGGATCCGATTTTTTGCTGGAGAGGTGATTGAATTTGGAAATCAAATTGTCCCTACATTTGTTCGACATAGTGGCAGCCGAAGAGGTAGTCATATTGTCTACATGTTCCCAATCCGATGTAGACATTGTTGCTGTCAATTTTAAGTGTGATTTGTAGAGTGTCTTGTCTAACTGATCGAGTTTGGTGCGTGTAAGTCTGATTTTTTCCGAGATAAGAGCGAAGCTAGTTCTAGCTAGAATTCGTTTTGCATTGAGAGAAGTTGCAACAGCAGAGGTTAGTGTAAATGCGGTTGGTATTACCTTAGAGTCGCGGCATCTCTTCAGAAAGGTGAGAGACTCGATTAGTTGAGCCTTCTTATCCCGAAGTCTGTTGAATGATCTTAAGGATGTGTGGAATCCCTTCCCGTAGAGGCGGTTAAATTTCGATTTAAAGCTTTCGTGACTGCAATGATTCATCTTCTTTGGTTCTTTCGGTAAAGTCACGTAGAATGAGAATAAAATAATAAATTTATAAAATAAAATAACACAATAATATTCTCACGACGTTTCGGCCACAACACAAGTGGCCTTCATCAGGTGAAGGGAGCGAGACTGTCTGGTAGGACAGCGCTGGAGTGAGAGAGCCACATTCAGATCACGGCTATAAGCTGTGTGAGGGAACAAAGAGCCTTGACGAAGGAATTAGCATAAAATTTAGCATTGAAAAGGCTGAATGATTAGCTTGTGACTGGTCACAGAAATAGCTATGTTAAAAGTTAAAGCATACACATCCGCAGAGGCACCCATTGTTAAGCGGAATTAGCATAGAATTTAGCATTGAAATAGCTAAATTAAGGCATTCGCTTGTAACTGCTACAGAAATAGTTACGTTGAAGTCAGAGCATACACATTCACCGAGGCACTTAATACAAATCAAAACAGGAGAATTTAGCATTGAAATAACTAGGCGAATTTAGCATTGAAATAACTGGGTGATTTGCTGGTGACTGGTCACAGAAATGACTACACATCTGAGCTATTCACAGTACTATATAGTGAACCAATAAAAACTAAAATATAAATTACCTTCATGTTATCAATAAACTCTATATTCTCCAATCAGCTAAGCTACCAACCATAAGTCGTTATATATCACAATGCTATATGGCGAAAAAATGGGTGGATTCTTACCCTCAAATTTCCGTACCACGGATAGCTACGGGCCCCGTTCAGACGGACGAGTTCGTCCATGGTCGGAACAGAGGAGGGGGAGAGAGACAGCTGCGAAGCCCTAGTATACTCCATGTTGTAAACCATACCATTAACCGTGGTGTGAGAGGTATTTAGAGGCAATGCTGGCGAAAGAGCTGCGGTCTGAAGGTCATCGTAAAATTACAATTAATTAAGAACAGAAATGATTTAACACATCTTTCCAGTGGTTACTAAGCCTGAATCCATCTTCTCGGTTGAAATTGTCTCTGTGCTTGTATATGTGAATGGCCTCATGAACGAATCTCTCATGGTAGCCAGTTGGTTTGCAAAGAACCTCCGTCTTGGAGAAGTCAATGTCATGTGAGCCCACTGAATTGTAACAGTGATCTGCCACGGCAGAGGAGTTCGTCTTACCGTGTTTCAAGTCTGCTTTATGTTCGCGGATGCGGTCCGAGATATGTCTTTTGGTTTCTCCAATGTAGCTACTACCACAGAGACACTTTAGTTTGTAAACGCCCGGGTACTGTATGTCTGGAAGAGCATCTTTTACAGATGGAACTAAATCACGGATTTTGTGTACTGTGTTGAATCGGACCTGGATCTTGTGTTTATTCAGGATTTTGGAGATCTTTTTAGTGACCCCTGCAATGTAGGGTAAGGTGATGGTTTTGAGTGGCTCCACAAGAGGATCCTTCTTCATGACTGGAGTGATGGCTTTGCGGATTGTGTAGTCGGAGTAGCCATTAGCCCTGAGAGCCTGGTGTACGTGCTTGAGTTCACTGGTAATGTGTTCCTGGTCGGAAATGCATTGGGCTCTATGGTATAGAGTCTTGATGAGGCAGTTCTTCTGGGATGGATGGTGGTGGGAATCCGGTTTCAAGTAAGCATCTGTATGGGTAGCTTTCCTGTAGACAGAGTGGCTCATTGAACCATCATGTCTCCTTTTAATTAAGACATCCAGAAAGGGTAGTTTGCCATCTTTTTCGACCTCCATGGTAAATCTGATGGCTGGGTGTATGGAATTGATGTGGTCGCGGAATTGGTCTAGAGCAGGCTGGCCATGTGGCCAGATGACAAAGGTGTCATCAACGTACCTCTTCCATAAGGTCGGGCGTAGAGTGGCAGTCTGGATGGCGTCAGTTTCAAATTTTTCCATGAATACGTTGGCTACAACCGGAGATAGGGGGGAGCCCATTGGGGTGCCCTCAGTTTGTTTGTAGAAAGTTCCATTCCAGGTGAAGTATGTGTTGGCTAAGCAATGTCTCACCAGGGGGGGTACATCAGTATGCAGTCCTTGATGAACCAGGTCTTCAATGATAGCGATGGTGTCAGGTACCGGGACTTTGGTGAACAAGGACACCACATCAAAACTGACAAGCAGGTCGTTTGGGGACAGGGAAATGTCTTTGATTGTCGATACCAGGTGAGTAGAATTTAGTACCGCAGAGGTGGTTTTTCCAGTGAAAGGTCGCAGTATATCAGCCAGAAAACGTGCCAGTTTGTAGGTGG
Source organism: Petromyzon marinus (assembly GCF_048934315.1). Lineage (NCBI taxonomy): Eukaryota > Metazoa > Chordata > Hyperoartia > Petromyzontiformes > Petromyzontidae > Petromyzon > Petromyzon marinus. The sequence goes on along the minus strand of NW_027423037.1, from coordinate 751,409 downwards.
GGGAGCTGATAGTAGAGACGATGGGACGAAGGGGTGTATCTTCTTTGTGTATCTTTGGAAGGCCATATAATCTCGCCATATAGCATTGTGATATATAACGACTTATGGTTGGTAGCTTAGCTGATTGGAGAATATAGAGTTTATTGATAACATGAAGGTAATTTATATTTTAGTTTTTATTGGTTCACTATATAGTACTGTGAATAGCTCAGATGTGTAGTCATTTCTGTGACCAGTCACCAGCAAATCACCCAGTTATTTCAATGCTAAATTCGCCTAGTTATTTCAATGCTAAATTCTCCTGTTTTGATTTGTACTAAGTGCCTCGGTGAATGTGTATGCTCTGACTTCAACGTAACTATTTCTGTAGCAGTTACAAGCGAATGCCTTAATTTAGCTATTTCAATGCTAAATTCTATGCTAATTCCTTTTAACAATGGGTGCCTCTGCGGATGTGTATGCTTTAACTTTTAACATAGCTATTTCTGTGACCAGTCACAAGCTAATCATTCAGCCTTTTCAATGCTAAATTTTATGCTAATTCCTTCGTGAAGGCTCTTTGTTCCCTCACACAGCTTAAAAGCCGTGATCTGAACGTGGCTCTCTCACTCCAGCGCTGTCCTACCAGACAGTCTCGCTCCCTTCACCTGATGAAGGCCGCTTGTGTTGTGGCCGAAACGTCGTGAGAATATTATTGTGTTATTTTATTTTATCAATTTATTATTTTATTCTCATTCTACGTGACTTTACCGAAAGAACCAAAGAAGAATCCACCCATTTTTTCGCCATATAGCATTGTGATATATAACGACTTATTGTTGGTAGCTTAGCTGATTGGAGAATATAGAGTTTATTGATAACATTAAGGTAATTTTTTTTTAGTTTTTTATTGGTTCACTATATAGTATTCATTATACATTGTATTGTATACCCAGTTACTGTGAATAGCTCAGATGTGTAGACCTTGACTTCAACATAGCCATTTCTGTGACCAGTCACTAGCTAATTAGTTATTTCAATGATAAATTCGCCTAGTTACTTCAATGATAAATTCTCCTGTTTGATTTGTACAACGTGCCTCGGTGAATGTGTATGCTCTGACTTTAAACAAAGCTATTTCTGTGACCAGTTACAAGCTAATCACTCAGCTATTTCAATGCTAAATTCTATGCTAATTCCTTTGTCAAGGGGTGCCTCTGCAGATGTGTATGCTTTAACTTAGCTATTTCAATGCTAAATTCCATGCTAATTCCTTTGTCAAGGGGTGCCTCTGCGGATGTGTATGCTTTAACTTTAACATAGCCATTTCTGTGTCCAGTCACAATCTAATCGCTCGGCCATTTCAATGCTAAATTATATGCTAATTCCTTTGTCAAGGCGCTTTGTTTCTTCTGAGACAGCTTAAAGGTCGTGATCTGAACGTGGCTTTTTTCACTCAAGCGCTGTCCTACCAGACAGTCTCGTCCCTTCACCTGATGAAGGCCGCTTGTGTTGTGGCCGAAACGTCGTGAGAATATTATTGTGTTATTTTATTTTATCAATTTATTATTTTATTCTCATTCTACGTGACTTTACCGAAAGAACCAAAGAAGATGAATCCTTGCAGTCACGAAAGCTTTAAATCGAAATTTAACCGCCTCTACGGGGAGGGATTTCACACATCCTTAAGATCATTCAACAGACTCCGGGATAAGAAGGCTCAACTAATCGAGTCTCTCACCTTTCTGAAGAGATGCCGCGACTCTGAGGTAATACCAACCGCATTTACACTAACCTCTGCTGTTGCAACCTCTCCCAATGCAAGACGAATTCTAGCTAGTACTAGCTTCGCTCTTATCTCGGAAAAAATCAGACTTACACGCACCGAACTCGATCAGTTAGACAAGACACTCTACAAATCACACTTAACATTGACAGCAACAATGTCTACATCGGATTGGGAACATGTAGACAATATGACTACCTCTTCGGCTGCCACTATGTCGACCAAATGTAGGGACAATTTGATTTCCAAATTCAATCACCTCTCCAGCTAAAAATCGGACCCACACACCGAAAAGATAGACGTCAACAAAGTCGTAATTAATCGCAGTAACAGTTCCATTTCTGATGGTCTGAAATCCGTTTTAACTAAAGGTCTAAACTTTGCTGTCACACCGAGACACTTACCGGTTAATGATATCATTGCCCATGTCGACGTTGCACTCAAGGGCTTGAGTCCCATCGCTGCAGACATAGCAAGATCTGAAATCGCTGCAACCCTCAAAAACGCTAAGTTGCCACCCAGCAACATCAGCAAAGACGAACGTTTTGAATTATCTCAATTAAAAAAGAGGGATGATATTGTCGTCCTCTCAGCCGACAAGGGCAATGCCACTGTCATCATGGACAAAACAGAATATAACAACAAAATTCAAGAACTACTCAACGATGGCAGCTATACAAAAATAAAAAGAGATCCCACCAACAGCCTGGTTACCAAAACGAACAAAATCATCTCTGATTCAACAGCATTAATTGATGAGACCAAACAGTTCTCGTTGAAACCCTCTGCTGCCAGACCACCAAGATTATATGGCCTTCCAAAGATACACAGAGAAGATACACCCCTTCGTCCCATCGTCTCTACTATCAACTCCCCCACCTATAAACTGGCACGTTTTCTTGCTGATATACTGCGACCTTTCACTGGAAAAACCACCTCTGCGGTACTAAATTCTACTCACCTGGTATCGACAATCAAAGGCATTTCCCTGTCTCCAGACGACCTGCTTGTCAGTTTTGATGTGGTGTCCTTGTTCACCAAAGTCCCGGTACCTGACACCATCGCTATCATTGAAGACCTGGTTCATCAAGGACTGCACACTGATGTACCCCCCCTGGTGAGACATTGCTTAACCAACACATACTTCACCTGGAATGGAACTTTCTACAAACAAACTGAGGGCACCCCAATGGGCTCCCCCCTATCTCCGGTTGTAGCCAACGTATTCATGGAAAATTTTGAAACTGACGCCATCCAGACTGCCACTCTACGCCCGACCTTATGGAAGAGGTACGTGGATGACACCTTTGTCATCTGGCCACATGGCCAGCCTGCTCTAGACCAATTCCGCGACCACATCAATTCCATACACCCAGCCATCAGATTTACCATGGAGGTCGAAAAAGATGGCAAACTACCCTTTTTGGATGTCTTAATTAAAAGGAGACATGATGGTTCAATGAGCCACTCTGTCTACAGGAAAGCCACCCATACAGATGCTCACTTGAAACCGGATTCCCACCACCATCCATCCCAGAAGAACTCCCTCATCAAGACTCTATACCATAGAGCCCAATGCATTTCCGACCAGGAACACATTACCAGTGAACACAAGCACGTACACCAGGCTCTCAGGGCTAATGGTTACTCCGACTACACAATCCGCAAAGCCATCACTCCAGTCATGAAGAAGGATTCTCTTGTGGAGCCACTCAAAACCATCACCTTGCCCTACATGGCAGGGGTCACTAAAAAGATCTCCAAAATCCTGAATGAACACAAGATCCAGGTCCGACTCAACACAATACATAAAATCCGTTATCTAGTTCCATCTGTAAAAGATGCTGTTCCAGACATACAGGACCCGGGCGTTTACAAACTAAAGTGCCTCTGTGGTAGTAGCTACATTGGAGAAACCAAACGACATATCTCGGACCGCATCCGTGAACATAAAGCAGACTTGAAACACGGTAGGACGAACTCCTCTGCCGTGGCAGATCACTGTTATAATTCAGTGGGCTCACATGACATTGACTTCTCCAAGACGGAGGTTCTTTGCAAACCAACCGGCTACCATGAGAGATTCGTTCATGAGGCCATTCACATATACAAGCACAGAGACAATTTCAACCGAGAAGATGGATTCTGGCTTAGTAACCATTGGAAAGATGTTTTAAACCATTTCCGTTCTTAATTAATTGTATTTTACGATGACCTTCAGACCGCAGCTCTTTCACCAGCATTGACTCTTAATACCTCTCACACCACGGTTAATGGTATGGTTTACAACATGGAGTATAATAGCGCCTCGCAGCTGTCTCTCTCCCCCTCCTCTGTTCCGACCTTGGATGAACTCGTCCGTCTGAATGGGGCCCGTAGCTATCCGTGTTGCTAAAGTTGAGGGTAAGAATCCACCCATTTTTTCGCCATATAGCATTGTGATATATAACGACTTATTGTTGGTAGCTTAGCTGATTGGAGAATATAGAGTTTATTGATAACATTAAGGTAATTTATATTTTAGTTTTTTATTGGTTCACTATATAGTATTCATTATACATTGTATTGTATACCCAGTTACTGTGAATAGCTCAGATGTGTAGACCTTGACTTCAACATAGCCATTTCTGTGACCAGTCACAAGCTAATCACTCGGCCATTTTAATGCTAAATTATATGCTAATTCCTTTGTCAAGGCGCTTTGTTTCTTCTGACACAGCTTAAAGGTCGTGATCTGAACATGGCTTTTTTTCACTCCAGCGCTGTCCTACCAGACAGTCTCGTCCCTTCACCTGATGAAGGCCGCTTGTGTTGTGGCCGAAACGTCGTGAGAATATTATTGTGTTATTTTATTTTATCAATTTATTATTTTATTCTCATTCTACGTGACTTTACCAAAAGAACCAAAGAAGACAAAGCGGACTTTCAAACTCCAATCCAACCGCTCCCCACCGCCCCACTCTTCCACACCCCCCCCGCTCCCCCCAACCCACAACCAACCCCACCGACACCGTCCCGCTCACCCGCAGCGGGGTCCCGCGTGCCGAAGCGCAGCGCGTAGCGCAGCGCGTGGTGGTTGTTCCACACGTAGAGGGCGCGGTCGCGCGCGTTGTACTGCACCGACGTGATGAACCGGAACGGGTTGGGGAACGGGACGGAGACGCGAGCGTCCCGCCGCGAGTCGGTGTCGTACACGTAGTCGATGCGGTCGCTCGTCCCCCCACCTCCCCCTCCTCCTCCTCCTCCCACGGCGTCCGCCCCTCCGTCGCCGTCGTCCTCGTAAGTCGAGCGCAGGACGTGGAGGACGCCGCACGCCATGAAGGCGTCGGAGGCCAAGCGCTTGACGTAGGCCGTCTCGAAGGAGGCCTCGACGCGCATCGCGCGCGGATTTAAGCGGCTCACCACCATGCGCCCGTGGTTCTGCTCCGTGGCGTAGACGACCCAGAGGCCGCGCTCGTCGGCCGCCAGGTCGATATCGGACTTGCCGCCCCAGCGGTAGGGCGAAGTGTCGTGGTAGTTGGCGTTGGGGATGAACGCCTCGCCGCCCTTGACGCGCGTGCGCAGGTCGAACTTGACGACGCTGCGCGTTCGCTCCTGCGACGGCGCGCAGCGTGGGTGGCAGGGAGAGGTTAAGTGAGTGAGTGAGTGTGTGGTGAGGTGAGTGAGTGTGTGGTGAGGTGAGTGAGTGTGGTGTGTGTGTGGTGGAGAGGTGAGTGTGGGTGTAAGAGGTGAGTGAGTGAGTGTGGTGTGTGGTGGAGAGGTGAGTGAGTGAGTGTGAGAGGTGAGTGAGTGAGTGTGTGGTGAGTTGGGTGAGTGTGAGTGTGAGAGGTGAGTGTGTGTGTGGTGGAGAGGTGAGTGTGGGTGTAAGAGGTGAGTGAGTGAGTGAGTGTGGTGTGTGGTGGAGAGGTGAGTGAGTGAGTGTGAGAGGTGAGTGAGTGAGTGTGTGGTGAGGTGGGTGAGTGTGAGTGTGAGAGGTGAGTGTGTGTGTGGTGGAGAGGTGAGTGTGGGTGTGAGAGGTGAGTGAGTGTGTATGTGTGGTGTAGTGGTGGGTGAGTGTGAGAGGTGAGTATGTGTGTGTGGTGGAGAGGTGAGTGAGTGTGAGTGTGAGAGGTGAGTGAGTGTGTGGTGAGGTGAGTGAGTGTGGGTGTGGTGGAGAGGTGAGTGTGCGTGTGAGAGGTGAGTGAGTGTGTGTGTGGTGGAGAGTTGGGTGAGTGTGGGTGTGAGAGGTTAAGTGAGTGTGTGTGTGTGTGGTGGAGAGGTGAGTGAGTGTGAGTGTGAGAGGTGAGTGAGTGTGTGTGTGGTGGAGAGGTGGGTGAGTGTGTGGTGGAGAGGTGAGTGAGTGTGGGTGTGAGAGGTGAGTGTGTGTGTGGTCGAGAGGTGGGTGTGTGTGTGGTGGAGAGGTGAGTCAGTGTGGGTGTGAGAGGTGAGTGTGTGTGTGGTCGAGAGGTTGGTGTGTGTGTGGTGGAGAGGTGAGTGAGTGAGTGTGGGTGTGAGAGGTGAGTGTGTGTGTGTGTGGTGGAGAGGTGGGTGAGTGTGGGTGTGAGAGGTGAGTGTGTGTGTGTGGTGGAGAGGTGAGTGAGTGTGGGTGTGAGAGGTGAGTGAGTGTGTGGTGGAGAGGTGAGTGAGTGTGGGTGTGAGAGGTGAGTGAGTGTGTGTGTGGTGGAGAGGTGAGTGAGTGTGGGTGTGAGAGGTGAGTGAGTGTGTGTGTGGTGGAGAGGTGGGTGAGTGTGGGTGTGAGAGGTGAGTGTGTGTGTGTGGTGAGGTGAGTGTGAGTGTGTGTGGTGGAGAGGTGGGTGAGTGTGGGTGTGAGGGGTGAGTGAGTGAGTGAGTGTGTGGTGGAGAGGTGAGTGAGTGTGGGTGTGAGAGGTGAGTGAGTGTGTGTGTGGTGGAGAGGTGAGTGAGTGTGGGTGTGAGAGGTGAGTGTGGGCGTGTGTGGTGGAGAGGTGGGTGAGTGTGGGTGTGAGGGGTGAGTGAGTGAGTGTGTGGTGGAGAGGTGAGTGAGTGTGGGTGTGAGAGGTGAGTGAGTGCGTGTGTGTGTGTGGGGAGAGGTGAGTGAGTGTGGATGTGTGTGGGGAGAGGTGGGTGAGTGTGTGGGAAGAGGTGAGTGAGTGCATGAGGGAGAGGGAGGGAGGGAGGGAGAGGGGATGGGGAGAGGGAAGGTGAGAGTGAGAGGGGGGGGTGAGTGTGTGTGTGTGGTGGAGAGGTGAGTGTGGGTGTGACAGGTGAGTAAGTGAGTGTGTGGGGAGAGGTGGGTGGGTGTGTGGGGAGTGGTGAGTGAGTGTGTGAGGGAGAGGGGGTGGGGAGAGAAAAGGTGAGCGTGAGAGGAGAGTGTGAGTGTGTGTGCGTATATGAGTGGGTGAAGGTGTGAGCATGAAAGATCCGGGCGTGGTGGTGGTGGTGTTGGCCACGCCAGCCCCTCATACGCTGCGCCTGCCCATCATAGGTGCTGCTCGCTAACAGCGCTTGCCCCAACAGTCTGTTGAAGGCTTTACAGGGGATCTTGGTCTTTGATGAGCACAAGTGAAGTGCGTGGGGGCGCTCCTCACAGTGTGTGAGGGAGAGCGGAGGTGAAGGTACAAAGGTGTTTGAGTGCGAGTGTCTGAGTGTGTGTGTATGTATGTGTGTGTGCGTGTGTGTGGGAGCGGTAGTGTAGCGGTTAGTGCTACGCTGCGCTACGAACCCGGCGACCCGGGTTCGATTCCCGCTCACGGCCAACACCGTCAGTGACGATTATCTGAACCGGTCCTGGGCCTCCCCTAGGTCGACTCAGCCTCAAATGAGTACCTGGTGCGGTGGATAAAAACATTGCCACTGGGGAGACAAAGGCGGTCGGGCGTGGTGCTGGCCACCCACCCCCTCGTGTACCGTTCCGACCTTCATAGGTGCTCGCTAACAGCACTTGCCCCTACAGTCTGTTAAGGCTATATGGGGGATCTTTATCTTTGTGTGTGTGTATATGGCTGCTTTGGGTACGCGGTCCAGACCTCCCCAGAGACCCTGGCTGACAGAGGAGGTGTTCAGGATGGTTGAGAAAAAGCGACAGGCCCACGCTCATCGGCTACAGCATCCCACGTCGGAGAATGAGGAGGCTTACCGCAGCCTTCGCTCGGAGGTTCGGAGAGCCGTGAGGCGCTGCAAGGATGGGTGGTGGTCGCGGGTTGCTGTGGAGATGGAGTCTGCCTCAATGGCCCGCGATCACAAATCTCTATTTAACTCCATCAAAAAAGTAACCTGCAGCGCCACACCTATTACCATCATTAGGGGAAAGAACGGTGATCCGATCTCCGACCCCCAGGAACAGGTTTGCAGATTTGCTTAGCATTTCTGTGAGGTCCTGGGGGAGGGGGAATCCCTCAGCCTGGAAAACATCATGGGACAAAGTGGGGATGACCCTGCTGAGGCTGCGGTGCCTCAAATATTGGAGGAAGAAGTCACCCCCTGTGAGTGGCTGGCTGAGGTGCCATCCATTGAGGAAGTACTGAAGGCGATCCAAAGCCTGAAACCAGGAAAGGCACCGGGCAGAAATGATCTCCCAAGCGAAATGCTGAGGGATTGTGGCGTTTGTGCACAGACTGCCCTACATGACATCATAACAACAGTCTGGACCACTGGATGGGTTCTGCAGGATTGGAAGAAGGGGGACCGCACAGACTGTAACAACTACAGGGGAATCTCAAGGATTATTCAACATCACCTTGCTAGGTACACTGAGGAGAGGCTGGCGGAGCTCCAATACGGTTTCAGGAAAGGGCGGTCCTGAACAGATGCCATATATTCTGCCCGTGTGCTACAGCAGAAGTGTAGGGAATTCCAACAAGACCTACATCTCTGCTCCATTGACCTGGTCAAGGCCTATGATACCATCAATAGGCCTGGGCTCTGGGTTGTTCTTCGTATTTTCGGAATCCCTGAGCCTCTGCTCATGATCATTAAGGATCTTCATGATAGTGAGCGGGCCCGGGTAAAACTATGTGGCCGGGAGTCAGAGCCATTCCCTGTACACCTTGGGGTGCAACAGGGATGTCCTCTGGCTCCAACATTATTTAACATCTATTTCGACCACGTAGTTCGTGAAGCCTTCAGTAGCTGTACCGAGGAATTTCCATCTGGTACAGGTAGAATGGGAGGCTGATCGATGCCCGGGTGCGGTCAAGGGATGGCTCCCTATTGGTCAACCACGTTATGTATGAGGAGAAATTGGAGGCGCTGCTGCTGAAACTTGAGTGTGCCACGGAGTGGTGGGGCCTTACCATCAGCCCCACCAAAACTATGCACCTGCCTGGGTATTTTATACCATCGGACACTCCACCCCCACAACTCCCAATCGGTGATGGGGCAGTTGTGGAGAGAGTGGAGAGTTTCCCATACCTGGGCAGTGTGCTCATGACAGGCTCCGGTTTAACAGCAGAGGTCTCACTCCGAATCAGTCGAGCGGCATCATCTTTTCATCGGTTGCGTAACGCTGTGTGGAAGCTACCTGGTCTGTCGCTCCGCACTAAGCTTCAGGTCTTCTCGGCCACAGTCATTCCCTCCCTTCTCTATGCTTGCGAAACGTGGACACTCCTAATGGAACACCTTCGCCAGTTAGAAACATTTAGGCTGGCCTGCCTACAATCCATCCTGGGTTTAACCAGACTGGATTGTGTGAGGAGTTCACAATTCCTCGAAAGATCTGGACAAAGTCCCATCGGTGAGCTCCTCCGGCAGGCAAGGCTGCGTTGGCTGGGCCATGTAGCCCGCATGCCCAATCACCGCATGCCCAAATCGCTTTTGTTCGGCCGGATCGAGGTGGCTAAACGGGCGCGGCACGGGCTAGAGAAGAGATGGAGTGACGTGGTACAGGAGGATGTGGAGCTGAGTGGACTTGCCAATGAATGGTACCAGCGGTGTCAAGATCGGCCTCTGTGGAGGAGGCTTGTGAAGGACGCTACTGGGCAGTTGTAGGCAGTCGCCCTCCAACAACAACAGAGGGTTGAGGAGCGACGCTCACAACAACGAGCGGAGCGCCGGGTGGCTAAAACACAGCAAGTTGGCACAGTAGGGGGCACAGGTGGTGCATCAGCCGGTTATCTCGGTCATCTCAGTCAGTCGACCCATGGCACCTGGGTCTGCCCCGTGACCTCCTGCCAGCGGGCATTCGACACTTCACGTGGCCTCAAGGTGCACATGGCCTGGCACAAGCGTCGTGGTGACGTCACCGCCACTTAGTGGCGAAAGGCGGTTGTTGTTGTATATACAGCTCACAACTGGAGGGCTCTCGCTCCCCAGTTAATGCATTCAGCAACTGCAATGTTTACTGGAGTTCTGAGCTCAGTCTACAAACTATAAAACTATTAACTATTTTTATTTTACAGGTCAGGACCACTGAGCCGGGATAGCTCTTTTTCAGAAGCGACCTGGCCACTAAATGATGGCTCAACGGAGTGGAAATGTACAGCAGCCAAATACTCTGAACGCGTGACGTCGATTCTCAACATGGAGGGAAAAAAACGGAAGACCCAGAGGAAAAATCCACGAGGAGAACACGCAAACTCCAAATATACAGCAGCAGGCGTCAGGGTCGGGATTGAACCCACGAGCTTATGTATACCAGGCGAGGTCGTAAACATCTCTCCACCATATTCTTGGTTCTTTCGGTAAAGTCACGTAGAAGGGAAACAATAAAATAATAAAAATATCTCTCCACCAGTCATTGCAACAGTCCCTAGCCTGATAAAAGTTTAGTGTCAGCGTATGTGTGGGTGCCCGCACCTGGAAAGAGAAATCAAAGTTCTATCCGGCCCTCTGGCAAAAGCTCTCTCCCCACCGCCATCCTATACTTCGGGTAATGAACACGAATAATAATTCAACACATTTGGTATTCGCGCCAATCTGAGAACCGCAGGGGCCATCACGAATGAAGGCGCCATTTCACAGACGGGTATACGCTGCCAGTAGGGGGAAGGGGCGACGTTGCCAAGTGGTTTCACCCACGGCCTCTTGTATACCAGGCGAGGTAGTGAACATCTCTCCACCGCGCCGCCCCAACGGCCCCTATTGTCATCATCATTATCATCACGGCTCTGTCGTACCAGGCAAGGTCCACCAAGCCATACAGCTCAGAAGCGAGCTGGTCACACAAAATGACAGCTCAACCAAGCGGCTTCTCACGTGGCAAAGTAATAGCGGCCAATTACTCTAAAAGCGTGTGGATTCTAAACGAGGTAGTTAACATCTCTCCACCGGGGCGCCCCGACCGCCCCTACCGCCCCTACCACCCCTACCGCCATCTGCCGTCCATCATCCCACTGGTGCTCACGCGGAAACCCCCCCCCCCCCCCGGCGCCGGGCACCGACCCTGTTGAAGAACACAGCTCCGTCGTACACCACGAAGCCCGTGCCATCGACGCGGTGCGGCAGCTTGTAGTTGGTGAGCGGTCACCTGGCCAGGATGTCCTGGAGGGAGGCGTACTCCACGAGTCTGTCGGTGCGGAACGGCGTCCACGGCATGACGTACACCTTGTCGGTGGCCTGCAGCGGGTCGCGGCACCACGAGCCGGCCTGCTGCTTCGCCTCCAGGAGGTGCGAAGCCTCGCCAACGAGGAGGACGCTGCCCGGGCACGGGAAGACTGCCCAGGGAAAACGAGGGACAGACGAATGAACGAACGGTCGGGTCAGGGATTCGCGGCTGCTCCCTAAGTTGATATTCTATCAACTGAAAAGTTTTTTTTATTCTTGGTTCTTTCGGTAAAGTCACTACCACGTAGAAAGGAAACAATTAAATAATAAAAATATAAAACAATTACATTCTCACGACGTTTCGACTGCAACACAAGCAATCATCATCAGGTGTGAAAACCACAGCAAGAAAATTTGAAAAATAACCGCCACTTTTTTCAAATTTTCTTGCTGTGGTTTTCACACCTGATGATGATTGCTTCTTGTGTTGCAGTCGAAACGTCGTGAGAAGTTTATTGTTTTATATTTTTATTATTTTATTGTTTCCCTTCTATGTGGTGACTTTACCGAAAGAACCAAGAATATTAATCCCTGCAGTCACAAAAGCTTTAAATAAAAAAATTAAAACTTTTTTTAATATTTGAGCAGGTAAGGCCCACTGAGCCACGAAACTCTTTCGCCGAAGCAACTTGGCCACACAATTGACAGATCAACGAAAGTTTCTTATCATGTGGAAATGCACAGCAGTGTCCAAATACTCGCAATGCGTGACGTTGATTCTACACGCGGAGGGAGAAACTGGAGGACCCGGCGAGAACTCCACATGACCACAGGGTTAACGTGCAAGCTTCCAAGTATACAAGCCTCAGGGTTGGGATCGAACCCACGACCTCCTGTATACCAGGCGAGGAAGTTGACACCCCGCCACCGTTTGCATGCGTGTACTGATGGGCGTATGTTAACATGGGTGCCGTCTGCATCGCAGCAGAGCCTGATGAAGCCGAATTTGAGCAGGTAAGGCCCACTGAGCCACGAAACTCTTTCGCCGAAGCAACTTGGCCACCCAATTGACAGATCAACGAAAGTTTCTAATCATGTGGAAATGCACAGCAGTGTCCAAATACTCGCAATGCGTGACGTTGATTCTACACGCGGAGGGAGAAACTGGAGGACCCGGCGAGAACTCCACATGACCACAGGGTTAACGTGCAAGCTTCCAAGTATACAAGCCTCAGGGTTGGGATCGAACCCACGACCTCCTGTATACCAGGCGAGGAAGTTGACACCCCGCCACCGTTTGCATGCGTGTACTGATGGGCGTATGTTAACATGGGTGCCGTCTGCATCGCAGCAGAGCCTGATGAAGCCGAATGTCCACAGGGAACGATCGCGTTTCTTAAACATGCACATGTGGCATGTGCATCGGGAGCTTAGCGTGTGGCATACATCGACTGATTCATCGTCGCACGTCGGTTACAGTGAGGGAAAAAAAGCATTTGATCCACCTGTTGATTTTGTACGTTTGACCACTGACAAAGAAATGATCAGTCAATAATTTTAATGGTAGGTTTATTTGAACAGTGGGAGACAGAATAACAACAAAATCCGGAAAAACGCATGTCAAAAATGTTATAAATTGATTTGCATTTTAATGAGGGAAATAAGTATTTGACCCCCTCTCAATCAGAAAGATGTCTGGCTCCCAGGTGTCTTTTATACAGGTAACGAGCAGAGATTAGGAGCACACTCTTAAAGGGAGTGCTCCTAATCTCAGCTTGTTACCTGTATAAAAGACACCTGTCCTCAGAAGCAATCAATCAATCAGATTCCAAACTCTCCACCATGGCCAAGACCAAAGAGCTCTCCAAGGATGTCAGGGACAAGATTGTAGACCTACACAAGGCTGGAATGGGCTACAAGACCATTGCCAAGCAACTTGGTGAGAAGGTGACAACAGTTGGTGCGATTATTCGCAAATGGAAGAAACACAAAAGAACTGTCAATCACCCTCGGTCTGGGGCTCCGTGCAAGATCTCACCTCGTGGAGTTGCAATGATCATGAGAACGGTGAGGATTCAGCCCAGAACTACACGGGAGGATATAGTAATAGGTTTTACCCTTTTTAACTGGCATCAATGATCTCAAGGCAGCTGGGACCATAGTCACCAAGAAAACAATTGGTAACACACTACGCCGTGAAGGACTAAAATCCTGCAGCGCCCGCAAGGTCCCCCTGCTCAAGAAAGCACATATACATGCCCGTGTGAAAGTTTGCCAATGAACATCTGAATGATTCAGAGGACAACTGTGTGAAAGTGTTGTGGTCAGATGAGACCAAAATGGAGCTCTTTGGAATAAACTCAACTCGCCGTGTTTGGAGGAGGAGGAATGCTGCCTATGACCCCAAGAACACCATCCCCACTGTCAAACATGGATGTGGAAACATTATGCTTTGGGGGTGTTTTTCTGCTAAGGGGACAGGACAACTTCACCGCATCAAAGGGACGATGGACGGGGCCATGTACCGTCAAATCTTGGGTGAGAACCTCCTTCCCTCAGCCAGGGCATTGAAAATGGGTCGTGGATGGGAATTCCAGCATGACAATGACCCAAAACACATGGCCAAGGCAACAAAGGAGTGGCTCAAGAAGTTTCCAGACCTTAATTCCATAGAAAATCTGTGGAGGGAGCTGAAGGTTCGAGTTGCCAAACGTCAGCCTCGAAACCTTAATGACTTGGAGAAGATCTGCAAAGAGGAGTGGGACAAAATCCCTCCTGAGATGTGTGCAAACCTGGTGGCCAACTACAAGAAACGTCTGACCTCTGTGATTGCCAACAAGGGTTTTGCCACCAAGTACTAAGTCATGTTTTGCAGAGGGGTCAAATACTCATTTCCCTAGTAAAAATGAAAATCAATTTATAACATTTTTGACATGCGTTTTTCCGGATTTTATTGTTGTTATTCTGTCTCTCACTATTAAAAAAAACCGACCATTAAAATTATAGACTGATCATTTCTTTGTCAGTGGGCAAACGTACAAAATCTGCAGGGGATCAAATACGTTTTTTTTCCCTCACTGTAAATACTCGGGTGAAATAAAACCCGTCGTGGACACAGGCAATTCAGCTGTTGCAACAGAAACAGCTGGCATGCAGAGAATTGTGGGGTTTCCCAGGACGCGCCGAGGCTTAGCCTAAACGAATTTCGACTGAAGGTGTTGTTACTGGGATTGCCGCAAAATATTTTTTCGCGATACGCCATCAAATTTCACAACGGGACGATTTCCCAATATTCGTTGAGGCGCTCGTAGTTAGCACGGCGTTAGTTCCGGTTGCAATCAATGCAGTCTCCGAGGCTTATGAACGCACGGCGCAGACGGCCACGCCAGAAACGCGGTCGGCAATTACGCGAACCGTGGCAACGACGATGTTACATAGTCGCCACGCCGTCAATGAACCCCGGAAAATTGTTGGGAACCCGTCGGTTCGATTTTATAATAACTTTTGGTGAGTGCACGCGCAGTTGAATTGTTTGGTTTTGACAGCCGTTACCTCAAGCTCGGCGTGGTACGGGCGTGCGTTTGTGCGCTTGTGCGTTTCGTAATCACGCCGAACATCTTCCAGTCCGCAAGGCGGAATGGAAAAGGCACCCGGATTAGTTTGCCTCTGTGGATGTGTAGGTTTTGACTTTAACATAGCCATTCCTGTGACCAGTCACAAGCTAATCACTCAGCTCTTTCAATGCTAAATTCTCCTGTTTGATTTGTACTAGGTGCCTCTGTGGATGTGTAGGCTTTGACTTTAACATAGCTATTTCTATAACCAGTCACAAGCTAATCACTCAGCTATTTAAATGCTAAATTCTCCTGTTTGATTTATACTAGGTGCCTCTGTGGATGTGTAGGTTTTGACTTTAACATTGCCATTCCTGTGACCAGTCACAAGCTAATCCCTCAGCTATTTGATATGTAAACCCCTTTGTCAAGGTGCCTCACTTTAAAAGTCGCTACGAATCTTAACACCGTTCATTGAAGCTCTGTCGTCCCAACAGGTCTGTACCTTTCACCCTGAAGACGGCCCGCTTGCGTTGTGGCCGAAACGTCGTGAGAATTTTATTGTGTTATTTTATTATTTTATTCTCATTCTACGTGGTGACTTTTACCGAAAGAACCAAAGAAGATGATGAATCCTTGCAGTCACGAAAGCTTTAAATCGAAGAAAAAAATGCACCCGGATTAAGTTGCCGATAGCCGCAGCGAGATAGAGTAACGGATGCGGAGTGCCAGGTGCACACAATAAAAAAAGTGTATGGGGTCAGTGGTGGACTGCAAGCGATTAGCACGCCGACCTTTGAACCCGGTAACCCCAAACTAAATTCGTGCTTACGTGAGCCCAACAGCAGCGGCGATTATTATTTAAACCCGTCACGGGCCTCCACCCTTTGGTTTGACCGGTGCGGTGTGCAGTAGTAAAACATCGCTGGCAACTGGGGAAGACAAAGGCGGCCGGGCGTGGTGGTGCCGCCCGCCCGCTCCACCCACGCCCCCTCGTGTACGCCGTAGCGGCCTTCACGTCGTGCCGCTCGCTACGAGCACTTGCCCCCCACAGCCTGTCGAAGGCTGTGGGGGGCATCGCGAGGTGTCCCCGTGAACCCCCGGTGACGACGAGCTCGAATATCTCTCTCGCTCGCGGCCAAAATCGGCGACGATTAACCTCGACCGGTACCCGTGCCTGCCCCTAGGTCGACTCGGCATTTAGTTCGTAGCTGGATGCAGTGTACGAACACGGCCGCTGGGGGAGACAAAGGCGGCCGGTCGTGGTGCTGCCCGCTCACCCACGCCCACCACGTGTACCACAGTAGCGGCCTTCACGTGGTGCTGCTCACCCACCACGTGTACCACAGTAGCGGCCTTCACGTGGTGCTGCTGCTGCTGCTCGTGGACGGCGCTCGCCACGGCAGCCTGTCAAAGGGCGTCACGTGGTGGTGATGATCTTTGTGTGCGTGTGTGTACGTGTGTGTGTACGTGCGTGCGTGTGTGTACGTGTGTGTGTGTACGTGCGTGTGCGCACACGCGTGTGCGTGTGTATGAGTGGGGAGCGGTAGTGTACCGGTTAGCGCTACGCTGTGCTATGAACCTGGCGACCCGGGTTCAATTCTCGCTCACGGCCAACACCAGTAACGATTATCTGAACCGGTCCCGGGCCTCTCCTAGGTCGACTCAACCTCAAATGAGTACCTGGTGCAGTGTGTAAACATCGCCACTAGGGAGACAAAGGCGGTCGGGCGTGGTGCTGGCCACCCACCCCCTCGTGTACCGTGCCGGCCTTCATAGGTGCTGCTCGCTAACAGCACTTGCCCCTACAGTCTGTTAGAGGCTACACGGGGGATCTTTGTCTTTGTGTGTGCGTGAGTGTGGATGCGGCGTGCCAGGTGCAAACAGAGAGCTACAATATATATTAAACAAAAAACATCTCAGTGGGCGCCTTAACTGGTTTAAATAAAATAAAAATAGTGAAGAGCCTCGTTACCGGTTGCGGGAGGCCAACCGCTCGCTCCCGGCAGCTTCAGCAGCAGCAGCAGCTGGGCTTGAAGCAGCTGCAGCAGCTGGGCTTGAAGCAGTCTCCAGCTGCCCATCGTGAACGTCCGCGGGACGTCGTCAGCGTGAGACGGAGCGACCTCTGACCTCTACCGGCAAGGACTAAAATTTTAACACACTTCCCCAATGTCGTATCGACTACTGTAAAACTTGCTATACGTACGTCACACTCGTGACAATACTAGATTCTATCGTTGACAATAAAAAAATATATATCTATATTTGTAAACAATATTTATTTATATACAAGTTACGTTTTTTGGCTTGGTTTTCATTGTCCACGCTCAAGTCGAGTTGAGCCGCAAATCACCGCGGTCCCTTAGGTCGCGGCAAGCCTCGAGGGGGGCGGCCACTTCCTGGGGTCGCGTGGAGCTCAGAAACTGACATTGAGCCGCAAATCACCGCGGTCCCTTAGCCTCGAGGGGGGGGGCACTTCCTGGGGTCGCGTGTTGTCCAGCAACTGACGCTGAGCCGCAAATCACCGCAGTCCCTTAGGTCGCATGTAGTTCAGCATTGCGGTGAAGTTCACGGCGGTGGTGGTGGCGGTGGTGGCGGAGTTGTTACAACAAAGTTTGTTTAAATATAAACTCATTAACTTTCTCCCAAACCCCCCTCCCCGACACACATTCAGCTAACGTCTGCGTTTTTTGCTCCCACCTCGTCACTGTTTGTTGTAGTTAGACTGATGGCCTTAATCTAAAGTTGTCTTGTGGTTGTTGTGGTTGTTGTCATCACGGTGGCTATGAGATGTTAACTACCTCGCCTGGTATACAGGAGGTCGTGGGTTCGATCCAGACCCTGACGATGCCTGCTGCTGCTGCTGTATATTTGTAGTCTGTGTCTCTCATCATCATCATGGTGGCTATGAGATGTTAACTACCTCGCCTGGTATACAGGAGGTCGTGGGTTCTATCCAGACCCTGACTATGCCTGCTGCTGTATATTTGTAGTCTGTGTCTCTCTCATCATCACGGTGGCTATGTGATGTTAACTACCTCGCCTGGTATACAGGAGGTCGTGGGTTCGATCCAGACCCTGACGATGCCTGCTGCTGCTGCTGTATATTTGTAGTCTGTGTCTCTCTCATCATCATCATGGTGGCTATGAGATGTTGACTACCTCGCCTGGTATACAGGAGGTCGTGAGTTTTATCCAGACCCTGACGATGCCTGCTGCTGCTGTATATTTGTAGTCTGTGTCTCTCATCATCATCACGGTGGCTATGAGATGTTAACTACCTCGCCTGGTATACAGGAGGTCGTGGGTTCGATCCAGACCCTGACGATGCCTGCTGCTGCTGTATATTTGTAGTCTGTGTCTCTCATCATCATGGTGGCTAGGAGATGTTGACTACCTCGCCTGGTATACAGGAGGTCGTGAGTTTTATCCAGACCCTGACGATGCCTGCTGCTGCTGTATATTTGTAGTCTGTGTGTCTCTCATCATCACGGTGGCTATGAGATGTTGACTACCTCGCCAGGTCTACAGGAGGTCGTGGGTTCGATCCAGACCCTGACGATGCCTGCTACTGTATATTTGTAGTCTGTGTCTCTCTCATCATCATCACGGTGGCTAGGAGATGTTGACTACCTTGCCTGGTATACAGGAGGTCGTGGGTTCGATCCAGACCCTGACGATGCCTGCTGCTGCTGTATATTTGTAGTCTGTGTCTCTCATCATCATCACGGTGGCTATGAGATGTTGACTATCTCGCCTTTTATACAGGAGGTCGTGGGCTCGATCCAGACCCTGACGATGCCTGCTGCTGCTGTATATTTGTGGTCTGTGTGTCTCTCTTTCATCATCATCACGGTGGCTATGAGATGTTAACTACCTCGGCTGGTATACAGGAGGTCGTGGGTTCTATCCAGACCCTGACGATGCCTGCTGCTGCTGTTTATTTGTAGTCTGTGTGTGTCTCTCATCATCTTCACGGTGGCTATGAGATGTTGACTATCTCGCCAGACCCTGACGATGCCTGCTGCTGCTGCTGTATATTTTTGACGTCTGATTCAGCTCCTACCTTTGCCATCAATCCGGGCTCCCCCCCGACCCCCCAACTCCTTGAGCTACTTGGGGCGCCTTCAGCTGTCGCTGCTCGGATTCCGCTCGCTCCGAGCGCCCCGCCGCCACTCTCTGTGGCCGCTCACGACATCGTTGTTGTTGATGTTGTTGTTGTTGACGATGTTGTTGTTGTTGATGACGTTGTTGTTGACGATGTTGTTGTTGACGACATTGTTGTTGACGATGTTGTTGACGATGATGTTGTTGACGATGATGTTGTTGACGATGTTGTTGACGATGTTGTTGACGATGTTGTTGTTGACGATGTTGTTGACGATGTTGATGATGTTGTTGTTGACGATGTTGTTGACGACGTTGTTGTTGACGATGTTGTTGTTGACGACGTTGTTGTTGACGACGATGTTGTTGACGACGTTGTTGACGATGTTGTTGACGTTGTTGTTGACAATGTTGTTGACGTTGTTGATGATGTTGTTGTTGACGACGTTGTTATTGACGATGTTGCGGTCGTGGTTGTAGTGTTTTCACCGCGGCGATACAATCTCCAATCTCGCCGCCGCGCGTTTATTTGTGAGTGTCAATGGCGGCGTTGTTCCGCCTCCTGCGTCCTCCCTCGCCGCTCGCGGTCTCCACCGCGTCCGCGATGTCGCGGAGCCTGTCGCCAAAGCTGCGTTCCTGTTCCTGTTCATCCCTCCCGGTCATTAGTCCCATTCGTTCCTGTTCCTGTTCGTCTCGTTCATCCCTCCCGGTCATTAGTCCCATTCGTTCCTGTTCCTGTTCGTCTCGTTCATCCGTCTCGTTCATTAGTCACATTCGTTCCTGTTCCTGTTCGTCCCGTTCATCCGTCTCGTTCATTAGTCCCATTCGTTCCTGTTCCTGTTCGTCGCGTTCATCCGTCTCGTTCATTAGTCCCATTCGTTCCTGTTCCTGTTCGTCCCGTTCATCCCTCTCGTTCATTAGTCCCATTCGTTCCTGTTCCTGTTCCTGTTCGTCTCGTTCATCCGTCTCGTTCATTAGTCCCATTCGTTCCTGTTCCTGTTCGTCTCGTTCATCCCTCCCGGTCATTAGTCCCATTCGTTCCTGTTCGTCTTGTTCATCCGTCTCGTTCATTAGTCCCATTCGTTCCAGTTCCTGTTCGTCCCGTTCATCCGTCTCGTTCATTAGTCCCATTCGTTCGTGTTCCTGTTCGTCTCGTTCATCCGTCTCGTTCATTAGTCCCATTCGTTCCTGTTCCTGTTTGTCCCGTTCATCCGTCTTGTTCATTAGTCCCATTGGTTCCTGTTCCTGTTCCTGTTCGTCTCGTTCATCCGTCTCGTTCATTAGTCCCATTCGTTCCTGTTCCTGTTCGTCTCGTTCATCCCTCCCGGTCATTAGTCCCATTCGCTCCTGTTCCTGTTCGTCTCGTTCATCCGTCCCGGTCATTAGTCACATTCGTTCCTGTTCCTGTTCGTCTCGTTCATCCCTCCCGGTCATTAGTCACATTCGTTCCTGTTCCTGTTCGTCTCGTTCATCCCTCCCGGTCATTAGTCCCATTCGTTCCTGTTCCTGTTCATCTCGTTCATCCCTCCCGGTCATTAGTCACATTCGTTCCTGTTCCTGTTCGTCCCGTTCATCCATCTTGTTCATTAGTCCCATTCGTTCCTGTTCCTGTTCGTTCGTCTCATTCATCCATCTCGTTCATTAGTCCCATTCGTTCCTGTTCCTGTTCGTCTCGTTCATCCATCTCGTTCATTAGTCCCATTCGTTCCTGTTCCTGTTCGTCTCGTTCATCCCTCCCGGTCATTAGTCCCATTCGTTCCTGTTCCTGTTCGTCTCGTTCATCTGTCTCGTTCATTAGTCCCATTCGTTCCTGTTCCTGTTCGTCTCGTTCATCCCTCCCGGGCATTAGTCCCATTCATTCCTGTTCCTGTTCGTCTCGTTCATCCCTCCCGGTCATTAGTCCCATTCGTTCCTGTTCCTGTTCGTCTCGTTCATCCCTCCCGGTCATTAGTCACATTCGTTCCTGTTCATGTTTGTCTCGTTCATCCCTCCCGGTCATTAGTCCCATTCGTTCCTGTTCCTGTTCGTCCCGTTCATCCGTCTTGTTCATTAGTCCCATTCGTTCCTGTTCCTGTTCGTTCGTCTCATTCATCCATCTCGTTCATTAGTCCCATTCGTTCCTGTTCGTCTCGTTCATCCATCTCGTTCATTAGTCCCATTCGTTCCTGTTCCTGTTCGTCCCGTTCATCCGTCTCGTTCATTAGTCCCATTCGTTCCTGTTCCTGTTCGTCTCGTTCATCCGTCTCGTTCATTAGTCCCATTCGTTCCTGTTCCTGTTCGTCTCGTTCATCCATCTCGTTCATTAGTCCCATTCGTTCCTGTTCCTGTTCATCCGTCCCGGTCATCCGCTCCGTGTCCTCGGGCAACCGTACGACCAACGCAGGCTGCGAATTGGCCGCGACTCAGCAGGGGGCCTGCAGTGAGCAGCAGCAGCAGCAGCAGCACGAGATGTCGTCCCCCACGTGTCGCGCGTTCGCTGGGGAGAGACGCACTGGCTGATCGTCGTGAGCAGGCGGTGCGGCAGGCCGGCTTCTTGCCCATCTGTACATCGCCCGGAGGCAGGCGATAACCCCGCTCAGGTCTTGGGCCTTTCTCTACCGCCGTGGCTGACGACTTGATTTGTCGAGGAATTATTTCATCACGGGTCGCCGCTGGTGGCGGCAGCCCGCGGTCGGGATGCATGCGCTCCTCGTGAATGCCGAACTGATGTTGCACCGTGCCTGGTAGCCAAGGGGTGCTAATCGGAGACAGGACCATCGCGAGGGGGGTAATGGATGATGATGATGATGATGCTGATCACGATGGCAACAGCCACGTGCACTGTAACGTCTCTCTCTCTACCTCCCTCTTCTCTCACCACCATCACCACCACCACCACAGGATTCACCTGACCATGACCTGAGACAGAAAACGACCTCGCCCTCTCCAGCAACGTCCTTGGGAGAAAGTCCTTGCCGGAGAGGTCAGAGGTCAGCGGTTCAGAGGTCGCGCGCTTCGGGCAGTGGGCGCGGACTTCACTCCGCGCTCTGCCCGACTGCTCCGTCTCCTCCCGCTGACGACGTCCCACGGAGGTTCACGATGGGCAGCTGGAGACTGCTTCAAGCCCAGCTGCTGCTGCTGCTGCTGCAGCTGCTGCCGGGCGCTAGCGGTTGGCCTCCCGCAACCGGTACGAGGCTCTGTGTTGTTTTAAAAAAAAACTATTCACTATTTTTATTTTATTTAAGCCAGTTAAGGTGCCCACTGAGATGTTTTTATATATATTGTAGCTCTTTGTCAGGAGCGACCTGGGGATCGCAGATTGTAGCTGGGCAAAGTGGCTTGTTGGCACTGTGTGAGTGTGTGGGGAGAGTGGTGGTCCAGTGGTACGGTCACAATGAGTGCCGTTTGCCCATATCCCCAGCTCCACCTTCCCCAATGAATGTTCGCGTGCAGTCTCGAGACCTGCTGTCAACCCTGTGTTGGGAGGATGGAGGGGATACCACAGGGAATATTCCCCCACTGGTTCAGCCTTCAACCATCGACTTCTACAACACTACCAGCAGCTCAAAGCTCCTGAACGTTACCTACAGAGTGGAGTATAAACTGTGAGATGCTCGCTCACTCACTCACCCCCACACTCACTCACTCACCCAATCACCCACCCACTCACTCATCCACTCACTCACTCACCCACCCACTCACTCACCCACCCACCCACTCACTCACTCACCCACCCACTCATTCACCCACTCACTCACCCACTCACTCACTCACCCACTCACTCACCCACCCACCCACCCACTCACTCACTCACTCACCCACTCACTCACTCATCCACCCACTCACCCACTCACTCATTCACTCACCCACTCACTCACCCACCGACTCACTCACCCACTCACTCACCCACTCACTCACTCACCCACTCACTCACTCACTCATTCACTCACCCACCCCCCCACCCACCCACTCACTCACCCACTCACTCACTCACCCACCCACCCACCCACTCACCCACCCACTCACTCACCCACTCACTCACCCACTCACACACTCATCCACTCACACATTCGCCCACTTACTCACTCACCCACTCACTCACTCACCCACCCACCCACTCACTCACCCACCCACCCACCCACTCACCCACCCACCCACTCACCCACCCACTCACTCACTCACCCACCCACCCACTCACTCACCCACTCACTCACTCACCCACCCACTCACTCACCCACCCACTCACTCACCCACTCATTCACTCACCCACTCACCCACTCATCCACTCATCCACCCACTCACCCACGCACTCACCCACCCACCCACCCCTCACGTGTCTCCGTCTGCATAGCTACGGAGAAGCCCGCTGGCGGAGTGTCTGCGCTGTGACCGCAGAGACTCGGTGCGATGTCTCCTCAGCGCTGCGACTTCCCGGCCACCGCTATTACCTCCGCGTGAGATCCACCATCTCATCTTCACCATCGCCGCAGTCCTCACCGCTCTCCTCACCCTGGGTTGTGCTTGAGCTCTTGCCCTTGAAGACAAGTGAGTGGCCTTGTCTGTCTCTCTCTCTCTCTGTGTGTCTCTGTGTGTGTGTGTCTCTGTGTATGTCTGTGTGTGTGTGTCTCTCTCTCTCTCTCTGTGTCTCTGTGTGTGTCTGTGTGTGTGTGTCTCTGTGTATGTCTGTGTGTCTCTGTGTGTATGAGTGTATCTGTGTATGTGTGTCTCTGTGTATGTCTGTGTGTCTCTGTGTGTGTATGAGTGTCTGTGTGTGTGTCTCTGTGTATGTCTGTGTGTCTGTGTGTGACTGTGTGTGTGTCTCTGTGTATGTGTGTCTGTGCGTTTGTCTGTGTGTATGTCTGTTTGTGTGTGTCTTTGTGTGTATGTCTCTTTGTATGTGTGTCTGTATGTGTGTCTGTGTGTGACTGTGTGTGACTGTGTGTGTGTCTGTGTGTGTCTGTGTGTGTGTGTCTGTGTGTGTGTCTCTCTCTCTGTGTGTCTATGTGTCTGTGTGTGTGTGTCTCTGTGTGTATGTCTGTGTGTGTATGAGTCCGGCAAAACAACCCCCTACCTCCTCGCGGTGCCGGATGGGCAACTCTGTCGTGGACAGTGCTGTGGGGGGAGGTCCAATTTTGATTGGCTCCTCCCCTCATGGCATATGTGTCCACCACAGGGGCTAAACGGGGGCTCTGGACGGGTGCGAGGGGCTGGTAACCCCTCCACCTTCAATTAATTACCACTAAACCACAAGTTAAACTGAAATATGTAACTAATAAGCTTGTGCCGGAGGCCCCGGGGGGCCAGGCATCTATGACGTCTCCTGGCCAAACCCCAATTGGCGGAGCCAGGAGATTGAATATCTACCCTCGGGGCTCCTCCAGAAACAACGAAAAGCCACGACGGGTGGCCACGTGGAATGTTCGAACGCTCACAGCGGAGGAGAGGCTGCCACTCCTCTGTCGGGAGCTGGACCGGTACCGCCTGGATCTATGTGGCATTCAGGAGGTCCGGTGGACCGGCTCTGGCTCCTGCCGCCATGAGGGGTGGACAGTCCTCTACTCGGGGCAGCAGACTGCCAAACAACAGGGTGTAGCTCTTCTTTTGAACAAAAGAATGAAGGGGGCGTGGGAGCGTGGCGGTGAGGTGTGGGAAGCTGTAAGTCCCAGGCTACTTTGGGCTCGCCTTCCCATCAACCGGAGGCGAGGAATGGTGGTCGTGGTTACTTATGCCCCCACCGAAGATGAATATCCGTGGAGGGATGCAGGCAAAGCCGATGAGTCAGATGCCTTCTATGACCTCCTGTCACAGGTGCTGGCTAAAGTGGCCCCTCGGGATAGAGTCATCATGTTGGGTGACTTCAATGCCCGAGTTGGTCATGATACTGGCACCTAGTCTGGAGTGATTGGAGGGCATGGGCCATATCAGCTCAATAACAACGGTAGGAGGCTGCTAGATTTTTGTGCAGCCCATGGGCTTGTAATTACCAACACGCTGTTCCGGCATCGGCGCATCCACACAACATCATGGATGCATGCCGGGTCCAAGCAAGAACATCTGCTGGACTACATAGTGACGGACCAGCGGATGCGAGCCCTCGTCCTTGACACCAGGACCTACCGTGGAGCTGATCTGCCCTCTGACCATCGACTAGTCATCTGTAAGATGCGCCTGCCATTCTTCCACTCCGGTGGTGGGTGTACACCCAGGACCCCATTCCAACCTAAAGTGGCCTGGTCTCAGTTATCTGATGAAAGTTGCAAGCGAGAATTTCATCATCGCTTGCGGCTGGGATTGGCATCGTCCCCGACTCCTCCTGATGTCGAGGGTAAATGGGCGAGGTTTAGGACTGTGACTCATGCAGCTGCAATGGCTGCTTTGGGTACGCGGTCCAGACCTCCCCAGAGACCCTGGCTGACAGAGGAGGTGTTCAGGATGATTGAGAAAAAGCGACAGGCCCACTGTCATCGGCTACAGAATCCCACGTCAGAGAATGAGGAGACTTACCGCAGCCTTCGCTCGGAGGTTCGGAGAGCCGTAAGGCGCTGCAAGGATGGGTGGTGGTCGCGGGTTGCTGAGGAGATGGAGTCTGCCTCAGTGGCCCGTGATAACAAATCTCTATTTAACTCCATCAAAAAAGTAACCTGCAGCGCCACACCTATTACCATCATTAGGGGAAAAAACGGTGATCCAATCTCCGACCCCCAGGAACGGGTTTGCAGATTTGCTGAGCATTTCTGTGAGGTCCTGGGGGAGGGAAAATCCCTCAGCCAGGAAAACATCGTGGCACAAAGTGAGGATGACCCTGCTGAGGCTGCAGTGCCTCAAATATTGGAAGAAGTCATCCCTTGTGAGTGCCTGGCTGAGGTGCCATCTGTTGAGGAAGTACTGAAGGCGATCCGGAGTCTGAGACCAGGAAATGCAGCGGGCAGAGATGATCTCCCAAGCGAAATGCTGAGGGAGGGCGGCGTTTGTGCACAGACTGCCCTATATGACATCATAACAACAGTCTGGACCACTGGACGGGTTCCGCAGGATTGGAAGGATGCCCTGGTGGTCCCCCTTTTTAAGAAGAGGGGCCGTGCGGACTGTGGCAGCTGCAGGGGCATCTCACTCCTCAGTGTGCCGGAAAAGGTCCTGGCGGGGATTGTTCAGCGTCGCCTTGCCGGGCACGCTGAGGAGAGGCTTGCGGAGCCCCAATGCGGTTTCAGGAGGGGGCGGTCCTGCACAGATGCCATATTTTCTGTCCGTCAGCTACAGCAGAGGTGTAGGGAATTCCAACAAGACCTACATCTCTGCTTTATTGACCTGGTCAAGGCCTATTATACCATCAGTAGGCCTGGGCTCTGGGTTGTTCTTCGTGCTTTTGGAGTACCTGACCCTCTGCTCACGATCATTAAGGACCTTCATGATGGTGAGCGGGCCCGGGTAAAACTACGTGGCCGGGAGTCAGAGCCATTCCCTGTTAACCTTGGGGTGCGACAGGGATGTCCTCTGGCTCCCACATTATTTAACATCTATTTTGACCACGTAGTTCGTGAAGCCTTCAATAGCTGTACCGGGGGAATCTCCATATGGTGCAGATATAATGGGAGGCTGATCGACGCCCGGGTGCGGTCAAGGGATGGCTCCTTATTGCTCAACCCCGTTATGTATGCTGATGATTTGGTAATAGCTGCACATTCGGAGGAGGAGTTGGAGATGCTGCTGCTGAGACTGGAGCGTGCCACTAAGAGGTGGGGCCTTACCATCAGCCCCACCAAAACTAAGCACCTGCCTGGGTATTTTGTACCATCGGACACTCCACCCCCACAACTCCCAATCGGTGATGGGGCAGTTGTGGAGAGAGTGGAGAGTTTCCCATACCTGGGCAGTGTGCTTATGACTGGCTCCAGTTTAACAGCAGAGGTCTCACTCCGAATCAGTCGAGCGGCAATATCTTTTCATCAGTTGCGTAACGCTGTGCGGAAGCTACCTGGTCTGTCGCTCCGCACTAAGTTTCAGGTTTTCTCGGCCACGGTCATTCCCTCCCTTCTCTACGCTTGCGAAACGTGGACCCCCCTAATGGAACATCTTCGCCGGTTGGAAACATTTAGGCTGGCCTGCCTACGATCCATCCTGGGTTTAACCAGACTGGATTGTGTGAGGAGCTCAAAAAGCCTTGAAAGATCTGGGCAAGGTCCCATCGCTGAGCTCCTCCGGCGGGGAAGGCTGCGATGGCTGGGTCATGTAGCCCGCATGCCCAGCCACCGCATGCCGAAACAGCTTTTGTTCGACCGGATTGAGGCGGCTGGGCGGGCGCGGCACGGGCTAGAGAAGAGATGGAGTGATGTGGTACAGGAGGACGTGGAGCTGAGTGGACTTGCCGATGACTGGTACCAGCGGTGTCAAGATCGGCCTCTGTGGAGGAGGCTCGTGAAGGATGCTACTGGGCAGTTGGAGGTAGTCGCCCTCCAACAACAGCGGAGGGCGGAGGAGCGACGCTCAGAACAGCGAGCGGAGCGCCGGGTGGCTAAAGCACAGCAGGTTGGCACAGTAGGGGGCACAGGTGGTGCATCAGCCAGTCATCTCAGTCAGTCGACCCGTGGCACCTGGGTCTGCCCCGTGACCTCCTGCCAGTGGGTGTTCGACACTTCACGTGGCCTCAGGGTGCACATAGCCTGGCACAAGCGTCGTGGTGACGTCACCGCCACTTAGTGGCGAATGGCGGTTGTTGTTGTTGTGTCTGTGTGTGTGCCTGTGTGTGTGTGTCTGTGTGTGTGTCTGTCTATGTGTGTGTCTCTGTGTCTCTGTGTGTGTTTCTGCATGTGACTGTCTTTGTGTCTGTGTGTGTGTCTCTGTGTGTGTCTGTGTGTGTGTGTCTGTGTGTGACTGTGTGTCTGTGTGTCTGTGTGTGTGTGTCTGTGTGTGTGTGTCTGTGTGTGACTGTGTGTGTGACTGTCTTTGTGTCTGTGTGTGTGTCTGTGGACCCCCCTAATGGAACATCTTCGCCGGTTAGAAACATTTAGGCGGGCCTGCCTACGATCCATCCTGGGTTTAACCAGACTGGATTGTGTGAGGAGCTCACAAATCCTTGAAAGATCTGGGCAAGGTCCCATCGGTGAGCTCCTCCGGCGGGCAAGGCTGTGATGGCTGGGTCACGTAACCCGCATGCCCAGCCACCGCATGCCGAAACAGCTTTTGTTCGGCCGGATTGAGGGGGCTAAACGGGCGTGGCACGGGCTAGAGAAGAGATGGAGTGATGTGGTACGGGAGGACGTGGAGCTGAGTGGACTTGCCGATGACTGGTACCAGCGGTGTCAAGATCGGCCTCTGTGGAGGAGGCTCGTGAAGGACGCTACTGGGCAGTTGGAGGTAGTCGCCCTCCAACAACAACGGAGGGCGGAGGAGCGACGCTCACAACAACAAGCGGAGCGCCGGGTGGCTAACGCACAGCAGGTTGGCACAGTAGGGGGCACAGGTGGTGCATCAGCCAGTCGTCTCAGTCAGTCGACCCGTGGCACCTGGGTCTGCCCCGTGACCTCCTGCCAGCGGGCGTTCGACACTTCACGTGGCCTCAGGGTGCACATAGCCTGGCACAAGCGTCGTGGTGACGTCACCGCCACTTAGTGGTGAATGGCGGTTGTTGTTGTGTCTGTGTGTGTGACTGTGTGTGTGACTGTCTTTGTGTCGCTGTGTGTGTCTCTGTGTGTGTGTCTGTGTGTGTGACTGTGTGTGTGACTGTCTTTGTGTCTCTGTGTGTGTCTGTGTGTCTGTGCATGTGTGTCTGTGTGTCTGTGCGTGTGTGTCTGTGTGTGTGACTGTGTGTGTGACTGTCTTTGTGTCTCTTTGTGTGTGTCTGGTGTGTGTCTGTGTGTGTGTGTGTGGCTGTGTGTGTGACTGTCTTTGTGTCGCTGTGTGTGTCTCTGTGTGTGTCTGTGTGTCTGTGCATGTGTGTCTGTGTGTGTCTGTGCGTGTGTGTGTGTCTGTGTGTGTGACTGTGTGTGTGACTGTCTTTGTGTCTCTGTGTGTGTGTCTGTGTGTGTGTGTCTCTGTGTGTGTGTGTCTGTGTGTGTGTGTGTCTGTCTGTGTGTGTGTCTGTGTGGGTGTGTCTGTGGGTGTGTGTCTGTGTGTGTGTGTCTGTGTGTGTAACTGTGTGTGTGACTGTCTTTGTGTCTCTGTGTGTGTGTCTGTGTGTGTGACTGTCTTTGTGTCTCTGTGTGTGTGTCTGTGTGTGTGACTGTCTTTGTGTCTCTGTGTGTGTCTGTGTGTCTGTGCGTGTGTGTCTGTGTCTGTGCGTGTGTGTCTGTGTGTGTGACTGTGTGTGTGACTGTCTTTGTGTCTCTGTGTGTGTCTGTGTGTGTCTCTCTGTGTGTGTGTCTGTGTGTGTGTCTGTCTGTGTGTGTGTCTGTGTGTCTGTGTGTGTCTGTGTGTGTGTCTGTGTGTGTGTCTGTGTGTGTGTCTGTGTGCGTGTGTCTGTGTGTCTGTGCGTGTGTGTCTGTGTGTGTGGGGAGCGGTAGTGTAGCGGTTAGCGCTACGCTGCGCTGTGAACCTGGCGACCCAGGTTCGATTCCCGCTCACGGCCAACACCGGTGACCATTGTCTGAACCGGTCCTGGGGCTCCCCTAGGTCGACTCAGCCTGAAATGAGTACCCGGTGCGGTGTGTCAACATCGCCACTGGGTCGACAAAGGCGGTCGGGCGTGGTGCTGGCCACCCACCCCCTCGTGTGCCGTTCCGGCCTTCATAGGTGCTGCTCGCTGACAGCACTTGCCCCTACAGTCTGCGAAGGCTACACGGGGGATCTTTGTCTCAGCTGTGCTCAGTGCTCCGACGGTCACCTTGATGCTCCACAAGAAAGTGACGGTGGACGAGGCTGGCGGCGAGGAGGAGTGCCGTGTTGAGGATGACGATGACGGTGACAGTGAAGGCCGCGGCGGTGACGATGACCACGACGATGACGGTGACCGCGGCGGTGACGATGACCACGACGATTACGATGACCGCGACGATGACGGTGACCACGATGACGATGACCGCGACGATGATGACCACGACGATGACGATGACCGCGACGATGACGATTACCGCGACGTTGACGGTCACCACGACGACCGCGACGAGGGAGAGGCGGAGTGGTGGGAGCTCTCCGTGGGGGTCTCCATGAGGAGTGGGTGGAGGAGGAGGATGGAGCGGCATGACGTGCTGTACCACCTGCAGGCGGAGGTCTCGACGAGGGGGGGCACAACCAGCACGGTGAGAGTGGGTCGGTGAGTGGGTGGGTGGGTGGGTGAGTGAGTGGGTGGGTGGGTGAATGGGTGAGTGGGTGAGTGGGTGAGTGAGTGAGTGAGTGGGTGGGTGAATGGGTGAGTGGGTGAGTGAGTGAGTGAGTGGGTGGGTGAGTGGGTGGGTGGGTGAATGGGTGAGTGAGTGAGTGGGTGAGTGAGTGGGTGGGTGAGTGAGTGAGTGAGTGGTTGAGTCGGTGGGTGGGTGGGTGAATGGGTGAGTGAGTGAGTGAGTGGTTGAGTCGGTGGGTGGGTGAGTGAGTGGGTGAGTGGGTGGGTGAGTGGGTGAGTGAGTGAGTGAGTGGGTGGGTGAGTGGGTGGGTGGGTGGATGAGTGAGTGGGTGGGTGAGTGGGTGGGTGATTGGGTGGGTGATTGGGTGGGTGAGTGGTTGAGTAGTAGTAGCATGATAATGCTACTACTACTGATGAAAATGATGATGCTGCTGCTACTGATGATGCTACTGATGATGATGATGGTACTGATTATGATGATGCGTCTGCTAGGAGCGCTTTGTGGGATGTCGCTACCGCCACACGGTACCTCCGCTTAGAGGCGCTGCTGAGTACTGCATCCGTGTGAGAATCGTAGCTGACTACCCCCGGTGGAAGACAGGGGAGTGGTCTCCAATCTCCTGTGTCTCCTTCCCTCCACCACACAGCGCTATGGGTGAGTGGGTGCGTGGGTGGGTGAGTGGGTGGGTGTGTGAGTGGGTGAGTGAGTGGTTGAGTGGCTGGGTGAGTGAGTGGTTGAGTGAGTGAGTGGATAGGTGAGTGGTTGAGTGAGTGGGTGGGTGAGTGAATGAGGTGTGTGGGTGAGTGAGTAGGTGAGTGGGTGAGTGAGTGGGTGAGTGGGTGGGTGAGTGAGTGGTTGAGTGAGTAGGTGGGTGAGTGGGTGGGTGAGTGAGTGGGTGAGTGAGTGGGTGTGTGATTGGGTGGGTTAGTGGTTGAATAAGTGGGTGGGTGGGCGAGTGAGTGAGTGGGTGAGTGGTTGAGTGAGTGAGTGGGTGAGTGGGTGGGCGAGTGGTTGAGTGAGTGGGTGGGTGAGTGAATGAGTAGGTGTGGGGGTGAGTGGGTGTGTGAATAGGTGAGTGGGTGAGTGGGTGGTTGAGTGAGTGGATGAGTGGGTGGTTGAGTGAGTGGATGAGTGAGTGGATGAGTGGGTGGGTGAGTGAGTGGATGAGTGAGTGGGTGGGTGAGTGAGTGAGTGAGTGGGTGAGTGAGTGGGCGAGTGGTTGAGTGAGTGGGTGGGTGAGTGAATAAGTAGGTGTGTGGGTGAGTGGGTGAGTGAGTAGGTGAATGGGTGGGTGAGTGGGTGGGTGAGTGAGTGGTTGACTGAGTGGGTGGGTGAGTGGGTGGGTGGGTGAGTGAGTGAGTGGTTGACTGAGTCGGTGGGTGAGTGAGTGGGTGAGTGGTTGGGTGAGTGACTGGTTGACTGAGTGGGTGAGTGAGTGGGTGGGTGAGTGAGTGGGTGAGTGAGTGTGTGATTGGGTGAGTTGGTGGGTGAGTGGGTGGGCGAGTGGTTGAGTGAGTGGGTGGGTGAGTGAATGAGGTGTGTGAGTAGGTGAGTGGGTGGGTGAGTGAGTGAGTGGGTGGGTGAGTGAGTGAGTGAGTGGGTGAGTGAGTGAGTGTGTGAGTGAGTGGGTGGGTGAGTGGGTGGGTGAGTGGGTGGGTGAGTGAGTGGGTGGGTGTCTCTCTCCCCATGTGTCTCCCAAGCAGGTCCTCCGATCTCAGTGTGGGCCACGGGAGACGCGGTGTCCGAGGGAGACACGGCCACGCTACGCTGCGGCGTGTCGCAAAATCCAGACTCAGACCCAATTCAGTGGAGCAACCCTCACGGGCAGACACTCTACTTCCAGACCGTCAAGGGTGAGCGGCAAGCACTCTCTCTGTGTCTCTCTCTCTGTCTCTCTCTCTGTCCCTCTGTCTCTCTCTCTGTCTCTCTCTCTCTGTCCCTCTGTCTCTCTCTCTGTCTCTCTCTGTATCTGACCCTCTTTCTCTCTGTGTCTCTCTCTGTCTCTCTCTCTGTCTCTCTCTCTCTGTCTCTCTCTCTGTCTCTCTCTGTCTCTGCTGCTCTCTCTCTCTGTGTCTCTCTCTCGCTGTGTGTGTGTCTCTCTCTCTCTGTCTCTCTCTCTCTGTGTCTCTATCTCTCTGTCTCTCTCTGTGTCTCTCTCTCGCTGTGTGTCTCTCTCTCTGTGTCTCTCTCTCTGTCTCTCTCTGTGTCTCTCGCTCGCTGTGTGTCTCTCTCTCTGTGTCTCTGTCTCTCTGTTTCTCTCTGTGTCTCTCGCTCGCTGTGTGTCTCTCTCTCTGTCTCTCTCTGTGTCTCTCCCTCTATCCCAATGTCTCTCTCTCTCTGTCTCTCTCTGTCTATCTCTCTGCGTCTCTCTATCCCCATGTCTCTCTCTCTCTCTCTGTCTCTCTCTGTCTCTGTGTCTCTCTGTGTTTGTCTCTCTCTCTCTGTGCCTCTTACTCTATCCCAATGTCTCTGTCTCTCTCTCTGTGTGTGTCTCTCTCTATCCCAATGTCTCTCTCTCTGGCTCTCTCTGTCTATCTCTCTGCGTCTCTCTATCCCCATCTATCTCTGTCTCTGTGTCTCTCTGTGTTTGTCTCTCTCTCTGTGTCTCTCTCTCTGTCTATCTCTCTGTCTCTCTCTCTATCCCCATGTCTCTCTCCCTGTGTCTCCCTGTCTCCCCGTGTTTCAGCCCACACGAACCCGCGTGTCTCTCTGCTGCACTGGAGCTCCACCAGGCTGGACCTCACCATCTCCCGCGTCTCCACGCTGGACCAGGGGGTCTACAGCTGCTCCCTCTTCAGCCTGGGGACCCCCATGGCTTACGCCCTGCTCACCGTCGGTGGTGAGCGACGCTCACCTCACCTCTCTCTCTCTCTACCTCAGACACACACAGAGACACACAGACACACAGACACACACAGACACACACACAGACACACACACAGACACACACACAGACACACACACAGACACACATACACAGACAGACACACACACACAGACACACACACATAGACACACAGACACACACACACAGACACACAGACACAGACAGACACACAGACAGAAACACACACAGACACATAGAGAGAGGCACACACACAGACACACACAGATACAGGCACACACACAGATACACACACACACAGACACAACAACCGCCATTCGCCACTAAGTGGCGGTGACGTCACCACGACGCTTGTGCCAGGCCATGTGCACCCTGAGGCCACGTGAAGTGTCGAACGCCCGCTGGCAGGAGGTCACGGGGCAGACCCAGGTGCCACGGGTCGACTGACTGAGATGACTGGCTGATGCACCACCTGTGCCCCCTACTGTGCCAACCTGCTGTGCTTTAGCCACCCGGCGCTCCGCTCGTTGTTGTGAGCGTCGCTCCTCCGCCCTCCGTTGTTGTTGGATGGAGGGCGACTGCCTCCAACTGCCCAGTAGCAGCGTCCTTCACGAGCCTCCTCCACAGAGACACACACAGACACAGACACACACAGACACACATTTTAAAAGACACACAGACACACAGACAACAACCGCCATTCGCCACTAATTTCCCTTGTCTTCCTGCTCTCGCAGCCACTACCGCCACCACCATCACCACCACCACCCCCACCACCGCCCCCACCACCACCACCACCCCCCCACCACCACCACCCCCACCACCGCCCCCACCACCACCACCGCCCCCACCACCACCACCCCCCCCACCACCACCACCGCCACCACCACCCTGCCCACCTCCTGCACCTCCCCACGCTCGTGCGGGGTGACTGCGGGCGACGCGGCGACGCTCTCCGCCCCCGCCAGCGCCGTGGGCCCCTCCTCCTCCTGCTGCTCCGTGCGCTGGACGGCGACGCTGACGGCGCTGTCCCTGGCGGCCTCCCTGCTCGCGAGTTATTGACGGCCTCGCCCGGTACGCGGGAGGTCAGGGGTTAGATCCCCAGACCCTGACCACGTCTGCTGCTGCTGTATATTTTAGAGTTTGCGGTGTCTCTCATCATCATCATCACGGTGGCTGCGGAGTTGTTGACTGCCTCGCCTGGTACGCGGGAGGTCGAGGGTTAGATCCCCAGACCCTGATCACGTCTGCTGCTGCTGCTGTATATTTTAGAGTTTGCGGTGTCTCCCATCATCATCATCACGGTGGTTACGGAGTTGTTGACTGCCTCGCCTGCTACGCGGGAGGTCCTGCTGCTACGGCACGAACACAACATTCCCATTCTGTCCACAGTAGAGTTTGTTTTTGTGTTAAGTGGCGTAAATATATAAACGCTGTGTGGTCAAACCCGCCACCGCCTGACAGCCAATTTGTCAGGTTTAGTGTCACGTAAACAAAACGTGCCAATTAGTTACTAGTTTATAGTGTAGTGTATAGAGTAGTGTTTGGTGGCGTGTATAGTGTAGTGTATAGTAGTGTATGGTGTAGTGTATAGTAGTGTATAGTGTAGTTTATAGTGTAGTGTATAGAGTAGTGTATGGTGTCGTGTATAGTGTAGTGTATAGTAGTGTATAGAGTAGTGTATGGTGTCGTGTATAGTGTAGTGTATAGTAGTGTATAGTGAAGAGTATAGCAGTGTATAGTGTAGTATATAGTGTAGTGTATAATGTAGAGTATAGTGTAGTGTATAGTAGTGTATAGTGTAGTATACTAGTTCAACACTATCCGGTTGTGTGTTGGAGAGTAAAACAGCTACAACATTTACAATTATAGTTTAGTGTATAGTAGTGTAGTGTATAATGTAGTGTATAGTTTAGTGTATAGTATAGTGTAGTGTATAGTATAGTGTAGTATATAGTAGTGCATAGTGTAGTGGAAATTGTGTGGTATAGTAGTGTATAGTGCAATGTACAGTGTAGTGTATAGTAGTTTATAGTATAGTGTAGTGTGTAGTGTAGTTTACAGTGTAGTGTATAGTTTAGTTTATAGTGTAGTGTATAGTGTACTGTTTTGTAGTGTGTAGTCTCTAGTGTAAAGTGTAGAGTATAGTGTAGTGTATAGTGTAGTTTATAGTGTAGTGTACAGTGTAGTTTATAGTGTGTAGTGTATAGTGGTTGAGTAGTGTAGTGTATAGTGTAGTTTTTAGTGTAGTGTATAGTGGAGTGTATAGTGTAGTTTATAGTGTAGTGTACCTCCGAGCCAGAGGATATCCCTGTCATACCCAAAAGTGTACAGGGAATGGCTCCGACTCCTGGCCACGTAGTTTTGCCCGGGCCCGCTCACCATCATGAAGGTCCTTAGTAATCGTGAGCAGAGGGTCAGGGACTCTGAAAGCACGAAGAACAATCCAGAGCCCAGGCCTACTGATGGTATCATAGGCCTTGACAAGGCCAATAAAGCAGAGATGTAGGTCTTGTTGGAATTCCCTACACCTCTGCTGTAGCAGGCGGACAAAATATGGCATCTTTGCAGGACCGCCCTTTCCTCAAACAGCATTGGGGCTCCGCAAGCCTCTCCTCAGCATGCCTATCGAAGCGATGTTGAATAATCCTTGAGATGCCCCTGTAGTTGTTACAGTCTGTGCGGTCCCCCTTCTTAAAGAGGGGGACCACCAGGGCATCCTTCCAATCCTGCGGAACCCGTCCAGTGGTCCAGACTGTTGTTAAGATGTCATGTAGGGCAGTCTGTGCACAAAGGCCACCCTCCCTCAGCATTTCGCTTGGGAGATCATCTCTGCCCGCTGCCTTTCCTGGTCTCAGGCTCTGGATCGCCTTCAGTACTTCCTCAACAGATGGCACCTCAGCCAGCCACTCACAGAGGGTGACTTCTTACAATATTTTAGGCATCACAGCCTCAGCAGGGTTATCCCCACTTTGTCCCACATTTTCCAGGCTGAGAGATTTCCCCTCCCCCAGGGCCTCACAGAAATGCTCAGCAAATCTGCAAACCTGTTCCTGGGGGTCGGAGATTGGATCACCGTTCTTTCCCCTAATGATGGTAATAGGTATGGCGCTGCAGGTTACTTTTTTGATGGAGTTAAAGAGCGATTTGTGATCGCGGGCCATTGAGGCAGACTCCATCTCCTCAGCAACCCACAACCACCTCCCATCATTGCAGCGCCTAACGGCTCTCCGTACCTCCAAGCGAAGGTTGTGGTAAGCCTCCTCAATCTACGACATGGGATGTTGTAGCCAATGAGATTGGGCCTGTCGCTTTTTCTCAGCCAGTCTGAACACCTCCTCTGTCGCCTGGGTCTCTGGGGAGGTCTGGACCGTTTTCCCAAATCAGCCATTGCAGCTGCATGAGCCACAGTCCTAAACGCCGCCTATTTCCCCTCGACATCAGGAGGAGTGGGGGACGATGCCAACCCCAGCCACAAGCGATGATGACATTTTCACTTGCAGCTTTCATCAGCTAGCTGAGACCATGCCACCTTAGGTTGGAATGGGGTCCTGGGTGTACACCCACTACCGGAGTGGAAAAATGGCAGGTGCATCTTACAGATGACTAGTCGATGGTCAGTGGGCAGATCAGCTCCACGGTGGGTCCTGGTGTCAAGGACATGGGCTCGCATCCGCTGGTCCGTCACTATGTAGTCCAGCAGATGTTCTTGCTTGGACCCGGCATGCATCCATGATGTTGTGTGGATGCGCCGATGCCGGAACAGCGTGTTGGTAATTACAAGCCCATTGGCTGCACAAAAATCAAGCAACCTCCTACCGTTGTTATTGAGCTGATCTGGTCCATGCCTTCCAATCACTCCAGACCAGGTGCCAGCATCATGACCAACTCGGGCATTGAAGTCACCCAACAAGATGACTCTATCCCGAGGGGCCACTTTAGCTAGCACCTGTGACAGGAGGTCATAGAAGGCATCTGACTCATTGGCCTTGCCTGCATCCCTCCAGATGTTCATCTTCGGTGGGGGCATAAGTAACTACGACCACCACTCCTCGCCTCTGGTTGATGGGAAGGCGAGCCCAAAGTAGCCTGAGGCTTACAGCTTCTCACACCTCACCGCCACGCTCCCACGCCCCCTTCATTCTTGCGTTCAGAAGAAAAGCCACACCCTGTTCTTTGGCAGTCTCCTGCCCCGAGTAGAGGACTGTCCACCCCTCATGGTAGCAGGAGCCAGAACCGGTCCACCGGACCTCCTGAATGCCACAGAGATCCAGGCGGTGCCGGTCCAGCTCCTGACAGAGGAGTGGCAGCCTCTCCTCCGCAGTGAGCGTTCGAACATTCCACGTGGCCATCCGCAGTGTTTTTTTGTTGTTTCTGTAGGTGACCCGAGGTAGGTACGTATCACCACCTTCATCACCACTTCCACCCTCATGCTAGCTAGCTACGGCGTGTCACCCTTGCCTACTTTCTCTGCTCCCTCCAGTGGCTTCGAGAGTGGCGTGCTGGCCAGGGGTCGCCACGACGACGACGACGATGGCGACGATGGCACCGTGGGGATGATGGAGCAGCACGAGGTGGAGGAGGTGGAGGAGGTGTAACTGGAGGAGGAGGTGTAACTGGAGGAGGTGGAGGGAGGTGTAACTGGAGGAGGTGGAGGAGGAGGTGAAGGTGGTGTAGGAGGTGGTGGAGGAGGAGTTGGAGGAGGAGGTGTAGGAGGTGGTGGAGGAGGAGGAGGAGGAGGTAGAGGAGGAGGAGGTGAAGGTGGTGTAGGAGGTGGTGGAGGAGGTGGAGGTGTAGGAGGTGGTGGAGGAGGAGGTGGAGGAGGAGGTGGAGGAGGAGGAGGTGAAGGTGGTGTAGGAGGTGGTGTAGGAGGAGGTGGAGGAGGTGTAACTGGAGGAGGTGGAGGAGGAGGAGGAGGTGTAGCAGGTGTAACTGGAGGAGGTGTAACTGGAGGAGGTGGAGAAGGAGGTGGAGGAGGTGTAACTGGAGGAGGTGGAGGAGGAGGTGAAGGTGGTGTAGGAGGTGGTGGAGGAGGAGGTGTAACTGGAGGAGGTGTAACTGGAGGAAGTGGAGGAGGAGGTGAAGGTGGTGTAGGAGGTTGTGGAGGAGGAGGTGGAGGAGGAGGTGTAGGAGGTGGTGTGGGAGGTGGTGGAGGTGGAGGAGGAGGAGGTGGAGGAGGAGGAGGTGAAGGTGGTGTAGGAGGTGGTGGAGGAGGTGGAGGAGGAGGTGTAGGAGGTGGTGGAGGAGGAGGTGGAGGAGGAGGTGGAGGAGGAGGAGGTGAAGGTGGTGTAGGAGGAGGTGGAGGAGTAACTGGAGGAGGTGGAGGAGGAGGAGGTGTAGCAGGTGTAACTGGAGGAGGTGTAACTGGAGGAGGTGGAGAAGGAGGTGGAGGAGGTGTAACTGGAGGAGGTGGAGGAGGAGGTGAAGGTGGTGTAGGAGGTGGTGGAGGAGGAGGTGTAACTGGAGGAGGTGTAACTGGAGGAAGTGGAGGAGGAGGTGAAGGTGGTGTAGGAGGTTGTGGAGGAGGAGGTGGAGAAGGAGGTGTAGGAGGTGGTGTGGGAGGTGGTGGAGGTGGAGGAGGAGGAGGTGGAGGAGGAGGAGGAGGTGAAGGTGGTGTAGGAGGTGGTGGAGGAGGTGGAGGAGGAGGTGTAGGAGGTGGTGGAGGAGGAGGTGGAGGAGGAGGTGGAGGAGGAGGAGGTGAAGGTGGTGTAGGAGGAGGTGGAGGAGGAGGTGTAACTGGAGGAGGTGGAGGAGGTGTAGCAGGTGTAACTGGAGGAGGTGTAACTGGAGGAGGTGGAGGAGGAGGTGGAGGAGGTGTAACTGGAGGAGGTGGAGGAGGTGTAACTGGAGGAGGTGGAGGAGGTGTAACCTGGAGGAGGTGGAGGAGGAGGTGAAGGTGGTGTAGGAGGTGGTGGAGGAGGAGGTGGAGGAGGATGAGGAGGTGTAACTGGAGGAGGTGGAGGAGGTGTAGCAGGTCTAACTGGAGGAGGTGGAGGAGGAGGTGGAGGAGGTGTAACTGGAGGAGGTGGAGGTGAAGGTGGTGTAGGAGGTCGTGGAGGAGGAGATGTAACTGGAGGAGGTGTAACTGGAGGAGGTGGAGGAGGAGGTGTAGCAGGTGTAACTGGAGGAGGTGTAACTGGAGGAGGTGGAGGAGGTGTAACTGGAGGAGGTGGAGGAGGTGGAGGAGGTGTAGGAGGAGTCTGATGGGGACATCTCCTGGTGATGTCTCTCCCCCCGCGGCCTCCATGGGCACCACTGTCGGCTCACACCGCTGGCGAGGCCTCTCGGTCTCCGTGTGTGTGCAGCGTGCGCATTAGTGGTGTTGTTGTTGTCATTATTGTTGATGTTGATGTTTCGATTTAAAGCTTTCGTGACTGCAAGGATTCATCTTGTTTGGTTCTTTCGGTAAAGTCATGTAGATTGATAATAAAATAATGCTAAATTCTCCTGTTTGATTTGTACTAGGTGCCTCTGTGGATGTGTAAGCTTTGACTTTTACATTGCCATTTCTATGACCAGTCACAAGCTAATCACTCAGCTATTTCAATGCTAAATTCTCCTGTTTGATTTGTACTAGGTGCCTCTATGGATGTGTAAGCTTTGACTTTTACATTGCCATTTCTATGACCAGTCACAAGCTAATCACTCAGTTATTTCAATGCTAAATTCTCCTGTTTGATTTGTACTAGGTGCCTCTGTGGATGTGTAGGCTTTGACTTTAACATAGCTATTTCTATGACCAGTCACAAGATAATCACTCAGTTATTTCAATGCTAAATTCTCCTGTTTGATTTGTACTAGGTGCCTCTGTGGATGTGTAGGCTTTGACTTTAACATAGTTATTTCTATGACCAGTCACAAGCTAATCACGCAGCTATTTCAGTGCTAAATTCTCCTGTTTGATTTGTACTAGGTGCCTCTGTGGATGTGTAGGCTTTGACTTTAACATAGTTATTTCTATGACCAGTCACAAGCTAATCACGCAGCTATTTCAGTGCTAAATTTTCCTGTTTGATTTGTACTAGGTGCCTCTGTGGATGTGTAGGCTTTGACTTTAACAAAGCTATTTCTATGACCAGTCACAAGCTAATCACGCAGCTATTTCAATGCTAAATTATCCGAACCAAACATTGAACTAATTTTCAATGGTACAGTATATTTTATCAAGTATTGGCATCCCAAACTTTCGCAGCAGCTTAAATTCCCTTTTCACACCATCAATATGTAAATTCCCCCTGGTCTGCACATGTTCACCCCCTCTACACCGTTCATCGTGCTAAGTCCGCCAATTAAATGCAAATTTTTATGCTAATTCCTTTGTCAAGGCACTCTGTTTCTTCTCACACAGCTTAAAGGTCGCGGTCTGAGCTTGGCTGTGTTCGCTCCAGCGCTGTCCTCCAGACAGTCTCGTCCCTTCACCTGATGAAGGCCACTTGTGTTGTGGCTGAAACGTCGTGATAATTTTATTGTGTTATTTTATTTTATTAATTTATTATTTTATTCTCATTCTACGTGGTGACTTTACCGAAAGAACCAAAGAAGATGCACCTCTTAACCCCGTCATCTCATCAATTCCCGGATGCTCTTAGTTTTGAGTATCCTGCGGTGGTCTGAAGCGTTTACTGTGATAAAAATTGGGAGTGTTTCAAAGCAGTCCGCAACCTCGAATAGTGCAGCTCGGAATAATGGAGGACTTCGCGTTCATATTGTGTTGCTTTCTGGAGCCGAGGACATGATTACGAGGCGCAGGACCAGCAAAACGGTGTCGTCCAGCGGTGTGGAATAAAAGTGTGTTGCCTCCTACTCTTTAGTGCCTCAGAAGTGACTCACTGCCTCTGGTACCACAAGTACACAGTATATATTCCCCGACAGTACACAGTATATATTCCCCGACAGTACACAGTATATATTCCCCGACAGTACACAGTATATATGCCCCAACAGTACACAGTATATATGCCCCAACAGTACACAGTATATATTCCCCGACAGTACACAGTATATATTCCCCAACAGTACACAGTATATATTCCCCGACAGTACACAGTATATATGCCCCAACAGTACACAGTATATATGCCCCAACAGTACACAGTATATATGCCCCAACAGTATACAGTATATATTCCCCGACAGTACACAGTATATATTCCCCGACAGTACACAGTATATATGCCCCAACAGTACACAGTATATATTCCCCAACAGTACACAGTATATATTCCCCAACAGTACACAGTATATATTCCCCAACAGTACACAGTATATATTCCCCGACAGTACACAGTATATATTCCCCGACAGTACACAGTATATATGCCCCAACAGTACACAGTATATATTCCCCAACAGTACACAGTATATATTCCCCAACAGTACACAGTATATATTCCCCAACAGTACACAGTATATATTCCCCGACAGTACACAGTATATATGCCCCAACAGTACACAGTATATATGCCCCAACAGTACACAGTATATATTCCCCAACAGTACACAGTATATATTCCCCAACAGTACACAGTATATATGCCCCAACAGTACACAGTATATATTCCCCGACAGTACACAGTATATATGCCCCAACAGTACACAGTATATATTCCCCGACAGTACACAGTATATATTCCCCAACAGTACACAGTATATATTCCCCGACAGTACACAGTATATATGCCCCAACAGTACACAGTATATATTCCCCAACAGTACACAGTATATATTCCCCGACAGTACACAGTATATATGCCCCAACAGTACACAGTATATATGCCCCAACAGTACACAGTATATATTCCCCAACAGTACACAGTATATATTCCCCAACAGTACACAGTATATATGCCCCAACAGTACACAGTATATATTCCCCAACAGTACACAGTATATATTCCCCAACAGTACACAGTATATATGCCCCAAAAGTACACAGTATATATTCCCCGACAGTACACAGTATATATGCCCCAACAGTACACAGTATATATTCCCCGACAGTACACAGTATATATTCCCCAACAGTACACAGTATATATTCCCCGACAGTACACAGTATATATGCCC
Organism: Petromyzon marinus; assembly: GCF_048934315.1. Lineage (NCBI taxonomy): Eukaryota > Metazoa > Chordata > Hyperoartia > Petromyzontiformes > Petromyzontidae > Petromyzon > Petromyzon marinus. Next base: position 709,382 of record NW_027423037.1, on the reverse strand, counting down.
CAACAGTACACAGTATATATTCCCCAACAGTACACAGTATATATTCCCCGACAGTACACAGTATATATGCCCCAACAGTACACAGTATATATTCCCCAACAGTACACAGTATATATGCCCCAACAGTACACAGTATATATTCCCCGACAGTACACAGTATATATGCCCCAACAGAACACAGTATATATGCCCCAACAGTACACAGTATATATTCCCCGACAGTACACAGTATATATGCCCCAACAGTACACAGTATATATTCCCCGACAGTACACAGTATATATTCCCCAACAGTACACAGTATATATTCCCCGACAGTACACAGTATATATGCCCCAACAGTACACAGTATATATTCCCCAACAGTACACAGTATATATTCCCCAACAGTACACAGTATATATGCCCCAACAGTACACAGTATATATTCCCCAACAGTACACAGTATATATTCCACAACAGTACACAGTATATATGCCCCAACAGTACACAGTATATATTCCCCAACAGTACACAGTATATATTCCCCGACAGTACACAGTATATATTCCCCAACAGTACACAGTATATATTCCCCAACAGTACACAGTATATATGCCCCAACAGTACACAGTATATATTCCCCAACAGTACACAGTATATATTCCCCGACAGTACACAGTATATATTCCCCAACAGTACACAGTATATATTCCCCAACAGTACACAGTATATATGCCCCAACAGTACACAGTATATATTCCCCGACAGTACACAGTATATATTCCCCAACAGTACACAGTATATATGCCCCAACAGTACACAGTATATATGCCCCAACAGTACACAGTATATATTCCCCAACAGTACACAGTATATATTCCCCGACAGTACACAGTATATATGCCCCAACAGTACACAGTATATATGCCCCAACAGTACACAGTATATATTCCCCGACAGTACACAGTATATATGCCCCAACAGTACACAGTATATATGCCCCAACAGTACACAGTATATATTCCCCAACAGTACACAGTATATATTCCCCAACAGTACACAGTATATATGCCCCAACAGTACACAGTATATATTCCCCGACAGTATACAGTATATATTCCCCAACAGTACACAGTATATATGCCCCAACAGTATATAAAAATGAGGCAAAAGTTGAATGTAGAATGTCGATGTTGACGCGGAGGAAGACGCCGTGGTGTCTTCGGACGTGGAATACGCCGGGGAGGTGATTCCCCAGACAGCCCCGGGGCACCCCGGGGAATAATCCCTAGGGGCCGCTCCCGGCGGAGCAGCTGGAGGAACAATTACGATAATAAATATTACCCGACACATTCTGTTCTTCTTTGGTTCTTTCGGTAAAGTCACCACCACGTAGAATGAGAATAAAATAATAAAATAAAGCAATAAAATTATCACGACGTTTCGGCCACAACACAAGTAGCCGTCCTCGGGTGAAGAAACAGGACTGTCCAGAAAACAGCGCTTTTATTCTCATTCTACGTGGTGACTTTACCGAAAGAACCAAAGAAGATGAATCCTTGCAGTCACGAAAGCTTTAAATCGAAACATTCTGTTCTGTTCCCGTTCACAGCGATTTCGAGCACTCTGCTGAATTTCTAACGGCAAGTGCTTGATATTGTTGCGTACGAGAATCAGATGCGTCCACTCGAAGCGATTTTATCAGATTGACGAATCTATTGTTACCGTGTGTGCATCTGGTGATACCGATGTCGATTAGGACAGGGGTGATCCATTCATAAAGCGATATGTAAGCTGCTGTTTGGAAGAGCGCAACCGATTCGAGAAGGAATCGACAACTGGAATCGAAATCTCCGCCACCCAGAGTCGTGAGTATTTATCGAGGCCGCACGAGCAAATCCGACGAGCCGTGAAGCTCTTTGTGACGGGTCTCGCATTTAAAGGCGCCGCTGCCAACGTGGCCTCCCTGTTTGGATCTCTCGTTTGTTGTTGGGGGATTATCAAGAGGCATCGAGGGTCTTGTTTACTGTTGTTAGTGTCACCCCCCCCCATCTCCCCCCCCCCCACGTCTCCCCTCTCCCCCATCTCCCCCCCCATGTCCCCCCCCCATGTCCCCCCACCACGTCTCCCCCCCCCCATCTCCACCCCCCCACGTCTCCCTCCCCCCACGTCTCCCTCCCCCCACGTCTCCCCCCCCCACGTCTCTCCCCCCCCCCCCACGTCTCCCTCCCCCCACGTCTCCCTTCCCCCACGTCTCCCCCCCCACGGCTCCCCCCCCCACGTCTCCCCCCCCCCACGTCTCCCTCCCCCACGTCTCCCCCCCCCCTCACGGCGTCCTCTGGTCGAGCACCAATTGGGACGAGGCTCAAAAGAAAGCCGTCCCTGGTGTGGACCAATCAGTTTCAAGGACGATGCATCATCATATTATCATGGTGCGTGTTTTGTTTGTATTTTGACCACAAGTATTGTGGTTAATGCAGCAACATGATTCCCTGTAAAAAAAAGGTTTGAGTTTTGTTGCTGGAAAAAAAATTGGGAAACCCCTATTATTATATTATTATTACATTATTATATTTTATTATTATATTTTGGTACTGGCAAAAAGGAGTTCTAATGATGTGAATCTTCCTGCCGTAGCGATTTTCTGACGTTTTACAAAGCCGGCCTTGCGTTGTGATCACAGCTGATGCTGCGTGCTCGTCATTCCGAACATCAAAGGCACGCACGTGCCACAATTAATGATAATTAGTGATAATTAGTGATAATTAATTGTGGCTGTTCCCCAACAATATAATTATTGATGTACAACCGGTGGCGAGCCAGTGGGGGGTGGGGTGGCACGTGTCCACCCCCCCTCAATGATCCCATCGAAATCCCTCATTTCGATTGGATCATTGGGGTTTATTAGCATAATTATAATCACTTAAGTAATTATACTGTGCCCCAACAGTACACAGTATATATTCCCCGACAGGTGTGGCGCTGCTACGAGTCATCTGGGAGATGAAACGAGGACACGCAGCGAGAGGTCCCAGGCCAGACAGACACACTACAACACGTTTAGAGACCCACACACACTACAACACGTTTAGAGACTCACACACACACTACAACACGTTTAGAGACCCACACACACACTACAACACGTTTAGAGACCCACACACACACTACAACACGTTTAGAGACCCACACACACTACAACACGTTTAGAGACCCACACACACACTACAACACGTTTAGAGACCCACACACACTACAACACGTTTAGAGACCCACACACACACTACACCACGTTTAGAGACCCACACACACTACAACACGTTTAGAGACCCACACACACACTACAACACGTTTAGAGACCCACACACACACTACAACACGTTTAGAGACCCACACACACACTACAACACGTTTAGAGACCCACACACACATTACAACACGTTTAGAGACCCACACACACCACAGCACGTTTAGAGACCCACACACACACTACAACACGTTTAGAGACCCACACACACACTACAACAAGTTTAGAGACCCACACACACACTACAACACGTTTAGAGACCCACACACACTACAGCACGTTTAGAGACCCACACACACTACAACACGTTTAGAGACCCACACACATACTACAACACGTTTAGAGACCCACACACACTACAACACGTTTAGAGACCCACACACACACTACAACACGTTTAGAGACCCACACACACACTACAACACGTTTAGAGACCCACACACACTACAACACGTTTAGAGACCCACACACACTACAACACGTTTAGAGACCCACACACACTACAACACGTTTAGAGACCCACACACACACTACACCACGTTTAGAGACCCACACACACTACAACACGTTTAGAGACCCACACACACACTACAACACGTTTAGAGACCCACACACACACTACAACACGTTTAGAGACCCACACACACACTACAACACGTTTAGAGACCCACACACACATTACAACACGTTTAGAGACCCACACACACCACAGCACGTTTAGAGACCCACACACACACTACAACACGTTTAGAGACCCACACACACACTACAACAAGTTTAGAGACCCACACACACACTACAACACGTTTAGAGACCCACACACACTACAGCACGTTTAGAGACCCACACACACTACAACACGTTTAGAGACCCACACACATACTACAACACGTTTAGAGACCCACACACACTACAACACGTTTAGAGACCCACACACACACTACAACACGTTTAGAGACCCACACAACACACTACAACACGTTTAGAGACCCACACACACTACAACACGTTTAGAGACCCACACACACTACAACACGTTTAGAGACCCACACACACTACAACACGTTTAGAGACTCACACACACACTACAACACGTTTAGAGACCCACACACACACTACAACACGTTTAGAGACCCACACACACACTGCAACAAGTTTAGAGACCCACACACACACTACAACACGTTTAGAGACCCACACACACACTACAACACGTTTAGAGACCCACACACACACTACAACACGTTTAGAGACCCACACACACACTACAACACGTTTAGAGACCCACACACACACTACAACACGTTTAGAGACCCACACACACACTACAACACGTTTAGAGACCCACACACACACTACAACACGTTTAGAGACCCACACACACACTACAACACGTTTAGAGACCCACACACGCTACAACAAGTTTAGAGACCCACACACACACTACACGTTTAGAGACCCACACACACACTACAACAAGTTTAGAGACCCACACACACACTACAACACGTTTAGAGACCCACACACACTACAACACGTTTAGAGACCCACACACACTACAACACGTTTAGAGACCCACACACACACTACAACACGTTTAGAGACCCACACACACACTACAACACGTTTAGAGACCCACACACGCTACAACAAGTTTAGAGACCCACACACACACTACAACAAGTTTAGACACCCACACACACACACTACAACACGTTTAGAGACCCACACACACTACAACACGTTTAGAGACCCACACACACACTACAACACGTTTAGAGACCCACACACACACACTACAACACGTTTAGAGACCCACACACACACTACAACACGTTTAGAGACCCACACACACACTACAACACGTTTAGAGACCCACACACACACTACAACACGTTATTAGGGGCAGCGCTGTCACCAACCCCTCAGCGTGCCGCCGTCTCCATCCCGTGCTGCTGCTAATGGCCACACGTGGTGCTGTCCGCTCTCACCACCCTGCAGGCAAGTGGCAATGTAACTTTCACCACTAACTATCACTAACTACTATCACCACTAGCTACTACCACCACGACAGCCACCACTACTATTACTACCACCACGACTATCACTAGTACCACCACTACTGCCAGCACTACTACCACTGCTACTGCATTCGACGATGTGTCTACTACAGGGGATGTGCGGTCTCTATATATGTAATGTGTATGTGGTCTCTATATCATGGTAACAATGTGTGTTCATATTCTTGGTTCTTTCGTTAAAGTCGCGTAGACGCAAAATAAAATATATTTCACGACGTTTCGATCGCAACACAAGCGATTGTCATCAGGCGAAACAGAACCCAGCAGTATAGAACAGCTGAACTAGGAAGAACACAGCGAGAACGCTGCTACCACAACGGGTTGTATATGTCAGCTGTGTCAATGGGCGAGATTATGGGGAGAGAGATTAGTGAGAGATGAGCGTGTCAAAGTCAATGAGCTTCCGTCGCCGCATGAGAGCACACCGTCGCCTGCACACAGCGGTAGCGTTAACGGGGGATTGGCACTGTCGATGGGAGAGAGGGAGAGCGATTGGGGGAGATTACCAAGCGAACGTCAAGTCTGTGGAGCACAAACTGGCCAGGCCTGCGCTGTGAGAGGCAAGCGCGTCAACCACCGCAGTAGTGGCCGTGCCAGGTGAGACACGCGCCCATCGAACGGTAAGAACCATTGATGCATCGAGGCAAAGGGAGCAGAGGTGGCGATGTTAGTGGGAACCCCAGCCCGTTAATGCAAAGTGCATCCCACAGGGCAATGAAACTCAGTCGGAGGTAACGGCCAAACGGCAGGAAGGTTGGAAGCATCACAGCAAGTTATTACTTTACCCGGTTCATAACGTCCTTCCAATGATTGCTCGGCTTATGCCCATCTCCTCGGTTGAAATTGTTTGTGTTTATATATCTGGACGGCTTGATGGACAAATCTCGATGGTGGCCCAAAGGTTTGCGGAGTATCTTGGTCTCGGAAAACACAATATCGTGCAAGCCCACAGCGTTATAACAATGAACAGCCACGGCAGAGGTATTGGTTCTGCAGTGTTTCAAATCTGCCTTGTGTTCGCGAACACGGTCCGAGACACGTCGTTTCGTTTCCCCAATGTCACTGCTGCTGCAGACACAACTTGGTTTGTAGACACCCGGGTATTGCATGTCAGGAATGACATCCTTAACAGATGTGATCAATCACGGATTTTGTGTATTGTATTGATTCGTATCTGGATCTTGTGTATGTTTAAGATTTTGGAAATCTTTTTGGTAACACCTGCTATGTATGGCAAGGTGATGGTTTTGACTGGGTGCTCAGATGGTTGTCTCCCCATGGTTTGGGATACAGCTTTGTGGATTGTGCGGCCTGAATATCCATTCATCTTGAGGGCCTTGTGTACGTGCTCCGGCTCACTGGCTCGGTGATGTTGGTCGGAGATGCAGTGTTGCCCTACAGTGTAGTGATTTGATGGGGGAATTCTTCTGGGCCGGATGGTGTTGGGAATCAGGCTTTAGAAAGGAACCCGTGTGGGTGGCTTTCCTGCAGATGCAATGTCCCAATGAGCCATCAGGCCTCTCCTCGATCAAAACATCCAGGAATGGTAGCTTATCGTCATTCTCCACTTCCATGGTGAATCTGATGGATGGGTGTATGGAAATTATGTGGTTGAAAAAATGGTTCAGTGCTGGCAGGCCATGCGGCCAAATGACGAAAGTGTCATCTACGTATCTCTTCCACAAGGAAGGACGTAGGGTGGATGGCTGGATGGCATCTGTTTCAAATTTCTCATTGAAAACATTTGGTACCACTGATCAGGGAGAACCCATGGGGGTACCTTCATTTTGTTTGTAGAATATGTGTGTGTGTGGGGGGTCTCTCTATAATAATAATGTGTGGTGTGTGTGTGTGGTCTCTATATAAATAATAATGTGTGGTCTCTATCATAATGTGTGGTGTGTGTGGTCTCTATACAGGTGGTCCCCGACTTACGACGGTCCGACTTACGATATTTAGATGTTATGTGGGGGCTAGTGCCCCTCTCCCCACTCCCCATTACGTGGAGGCTGATCTCACTCACCACGAGCGGGGGGGGGGGGCGCCACGTCTAATGGGTGGGGGCTGGTACCCCCCTCCCCCTCAACGCGCGGGGGGGGGGGTGTTTGCCTCCCCCACCCCCGTCCCCTCCGCGTTTGTGTCTCTCGGAACCGACATAGCTAGCGGCTGGCCCAGCCCGCCTAGGGGTTGATTAGGCGCCGCGTGATTCCCCCACTCCGTGTGGCCTAACCGCGTGGATGACATAATGGTTTGACTGGCCGGCTGTTTAGAGTTAATTAATTACTTCTGCTAAGCCATTGTGTCAACAAGCCAACGGTGCTCGGAATCAATAATTAATTACTCTCTGCGCGCTACGCTCGCGGGCGGGTTCAAGCGTCCCTCTAATTAATTATTTATTTGTGCGCGTGCGCGTCTTGCCTATGCCGATTAAAGTCACCCACACACCGTCGTTGCGCCGACTGCTGTCCCACCGCTCTTCACAGACGCACACATGGCACCACGCGTCACAGCGTCAGTCTGTGCTGAGATTTATTTCCCGGAGCGAATAGTGAACCCCCGTTTATGGCCCCCTCCAGCCAGCACCCTTCCTCCTATCACTTACCCGTCGCAGAGTGCGTCTATCCCCCAAGCTCGAGCTGACTGAATTGGCCCCCCTTTCCCGTACCCACTCACCTCTTCAGCTGCCCGATGGGGGCTGGGGAAGATGCTCGCCTCGGGGACTTTTTCTGGCCGACCGTTTCCAGCTCCACCCTGCAGGCTTTGCACGGACGCTGAGGACGGCTGGTCTCTCCCGCCGCTCCAGAAGAACTCTGATTCAATCCGCCCCTCCGGCCCCCTTATGTCTCCAAAGCCCCTTAATCCCCGGGTCACATGACGTCATCCTGCGCATCCAATCGAATCCTCTTTGCGGCCGCTTTGAGCGCTCTGGCCGTTGGGTGGGGGGGGGGGGGTCGCGTCATCCCCCCCCCCCTTCCCATTGTCTCTGTGCCTGCGTTCCTCGCCGTTGACTCATCGATAATCCCCTCGTTCCCTCCAACTTAAGTCAACTTCTTATCTGCCTAGGGGCTTTTCCCTCCCACCCCACTGTTTACCCTGCCGCTGGGTACTGGCTGAAGGTCCCACCCCCCCGTGCTGTGTATGCTTCATCGCGGCCGGCCTGTAAAGCTCTATGCCCCCTTCTTGGGGGGGGGCGCCATATAATCCGGTCTGGGGGGCTCGGCCAATTTCCTGGTCCGGGGAAACCGTGGAACATCCCTGCTAGTGGGGTCCTCGGGTGAAAACCCATCGCACCAGGTGATCCCTCCTCGCGACCCTACGGGGGTGCATGCGGGTGTTTAGTGGGGCGTGCGTGCGTTCGTGGGATGGGGAGGGGGGTGCGAGGAGAGGGTAGAGCCGGCGGAGTTGCTCCGCTGTGGTGGCACCACAGTTACGATGGCGATAGCAATATGACAAAATAGCAAAATATTTTTAATTTTGCGCGGCAGGCAAACGCAGCAGCGTGCTACGAGGTACGAGACTGTAACTTGATCATCGCCATCCTTCTCTTCCAACAACTAAGTTAATGTGGCCATCAACAACCTAACATCGTTCAAGTGTGCAGACGACGGACAGAATCTTGGTGAGTCCAGTACAATATGATACGTTACGATACGTTCAATGCGTGTATGATAACATAGCTTTAGCGATTTCATTTTAGGGTTACTACGATACAGACGTTTAATGCATGTTAAAAGTTTTTATAGCAGATAGGATTGTTTCCTGAAAACACTTTCCATGAAATTGCAGTTCACATAGGTAGGCTAAGAATTTACCTTGTTTTTTACTTTGAATTTTACTGTGCAATACAGTATTGTAATTAACAAATACATACAGTATATAGTTTATACAGTACGATACTGTAAATTGCTCTGTTTTGCTAAACTATCACCATTCTTTAAGACTCCTGGGTAGGCTAAGGCCATTTTCGCCTTACGTGGTAACGCATCTCCATCGTAAGTCGGGGACTACCTGTATATATAATAATGTGGTGTGTGTGGTCTATATGGGGAGCGGTAGTGTAGCGGTTGGCACGCTGCGCTATGAACCCAGCGACCCGGGTTCGATTCCCGCTCACGGCCAACACAATTAGTGACGATTATCTAAACCGATCCTGGGCCTCCCCTAGGTCGACTCAGCCTCAAATGAGTACCTGTTGCGGTGTGTAAACATCGCCACTGGGGAGACAAAGGCGGTCGGGCGTGGTTGCTGGCCACCCACCCCCTCGTGTACCGTTACCGGTCTTCGTAGGCGCTCGCAAACAGCACTTGCCCCTACAGTCTGTTAAGGCTACACGGGGGGGTCTTTGTCTCTCTAACCTATACAATTAATTTTATCGTCTGTCTGTGTCCGTCTGTGCACGCGTGCTTGCGAGGGATTTGGCTACCAAACCGTGGGGTTCACGTGAGAAATGTTTCTGCCAGGAAGCACGCCGTGGGCAAGCGCTGTGCCGTCTTCCCGTCGCTCGCATTCAAAAGAGTTAAAGTTGAGTTGTGTTGGCGATTTCCCTTTAAATATTTAGTTAGGTTTGCGGCTATTTATTTATTTATTTCCCCACGCGCCTCGGCCCGGAGACAACGTCATCAGCTGCGCGCACGTGCACAACGCTCGCACGGTTGGCCCCTGCAAGCTCTCACGCACCATCGACGGAGGCGTGCATCCTTTTTTATTCGCCTGCACACTCTACAAGGCAAGTCGCACACATTGGTATCGTAAGCATTTATATAATTACACTTTGCACCGCTGGCAGGGGTTGCCCCTAGCAATGCACACACGATCGGCACACATTTTCATTCGCGTTAAAAATGCAACAAAAACGCACACAACACGCTGAGGTTGAATGTCCTCTTCTCCCCACTCCACACCAATGCGTCCTGTTACTACTATGGAGCCCCTAGATATTATTATTACTGCGCTTAGATAGTATTATTGTAGCGTGGCCGGGGGAGCGGCCCAGCCCACACCCTACCAAGGTGAGTGGGTCTCTCTGGTCTCGCAGTGGGTGGGTTTCTGTGGATCTCTGTGCCTGTAGAAACGTGCCTTTTCAAGTATTTGGCTGCTGCTGTAATTATAAATGTCCATGAGGTGACGACGACGATGATGAGCCACTTTGTTGAGCTATCGTTCACGACAGCCAATTCGCTTCTCAAAAAGCACTACCCGGTAGCTCAGCGGGGCGCCTTACCTGGCAAAAAAAAATAGTTTGGTTTGTGTTTGGTCTTGATCTGACATGTTAGAGGAGGAGGACCGACACCCCATTGGGAGTGCCAGACTTTGGCGTCGCCCACCTCTCCGACCGCGGCTCCGTGTCGTCGGCGGCTCTCGGGCGCAGAGCCCGACGCCCGACACGATGGCCTCGGCGCTCCTCCCGCTGCTGCTCCTGCTGCTGCTGCCGCTGTGCGGGAAATGCCTCGAGGGCCAACGGGGCCGGCCGAAGCCCGCCCTGCGCTTCACCAGCTTGTCCTACAAAGCCACCGTCTACGAAAACTCCGCGCCCGGGACGTACGTGGAGAGCCACGACAAGATGGGGATCCACGTCGGCCGCTCGGCCCCCGGGGCCCGGTACGCCGTCGTGTCCGGGGATGAGGGGGCCGCGTTCGAGGCGGAGGGGCTCGTCGTGGGCGACTTTTGGTTCCTGCGCGTCCGCACGAGGGGCGTGCCGTTGGACCGCGAGGAGCGCCACGGCTACACGCTGGGGGTGAAGGCGTTCTCCGAGAACAGCCGCGGTTCGGCGTCCGCCACGGTCTTCGTCCAGGTGCTGGACCGCAACGACCTGAATCCGCTGTTTTCGGCTTTGTCGTACGCCGCGAGCGTCGCCAACGACGCGCCGGCGGGCACCACGGTCCTACGTGTCGCCGCCACGGACGCCGACGAGGGCCCCAACGGGCGCTTCAGTTACGCCCTGGAGCAGCGCTCGGACGCCTTCGCCGTGCACCCGGCGAGCGGCGAGGTGACGCTCGCCAGGAGGCTGACGGAGCCCGGCGACGCGGGGCCGCACGAGTTCAAGGTGACGGCCGTCGACGGCGGCGGGCTGAGCGGCTCGGCGCGCGTCGCGGTAAACGTGAGCCGGGCGAACGCCCACGCCCCGCGCGTCGCCGTCGCCGCGACCCGCGCGCCCGCGTGCGGGCCGGCCCCCCTCCGCCTCCGCGTGCCCGAGGACGTCCCGGTGGGGGCCGTCCTCGGCTGGCTCGATGCTGGCGGCCCCGCCGGGGAGGCGCGCTACTCCCTGCGGGGCGAGGACGAGGACGGCGTCACGTTCGCGGTGCACGAGACGAGCGGGGCCCTGCGTCTGGCGCGGCCGCTCGACTTCGAGAGGCGACGCCGCCACGACCTGACGGTGGCCGCGTGCGACGGCGACCCCGGGGGGCCGCCGCCGGCGGTCTGCCGGGCGACGGTGGAGGTGGCGGACGTGGACGAGAACCGCCACGCCCCGCGGTTCGCGGAGTTCGCGGCGGCCGCCGCCGTGCGGGAGGACGCCCCCGCGGGGGCCGTCGTCGTCACCGTCGCGGCCGCGGACGAAGACCGGGGAATCGACGGGGAGGTGCGGTACTCCCTCGTGGACGGGTCCGACCTGGGGGTCTTCAGCGTTCATCCGGAGACCGGTAGACCACACCCACTACTGCTATCACTACAACCACCACTACTACAGCTACCACCGCTACCTCCCTCCTCCCTCCCCCCCTCATCCTGCACAGTCACACATAGTCACTGTAAGATGTTTTTCTTGTTCGTGTTTTTGTTTGTTTGTTGTGGTTGCACCCGATTCAAGTGCCGAATGGCTCACAGGGCTATAACCAAAATAAATAAACTAAAAAAACTAAAAACCCTCGCGGCTAATGACGCCGTGTCCCGCGCCGGCAGGGGCGATCGTCACGGCGCGGCCGCTGGATCGCGAGACGGCGAGCAGCTACTGGCTCGCGGTGCGCGCTACGGATCGCGGACTCGTCCCTCGCTTCGCCACGCTGCACGTCTACGTGGAGGTGCAGGTACGGGAACCCGTGCGCACTCGCGAGCACGCACGCACGTGTGAGTGCGTGCGTTTGCACCGCTGCGTTTTAAAACGACACGATGCGAATGCCGTGCGTCTCTCCCGCCCCCGTCCCGCCGCCCCCCCCCAGGACGTGAACGACAACCCCCCACGGGCGTCGCGTCCGTGGTACCGGGCCAAGGTGGCGGAGAACTCCCCAGGGGGCGTCGCGGCAGCGCAAGTTGACGCCTGGGACCCGGACAACGCCGACGCCGTCGCCGACACCGCCGCCGACACCGCCGGGGAGGCGCGGGGCAGGGGCCTCACGTTCAACATCGTCTGCGGAGACCCGCAGGGATTCTTCAGCATAAACACCAGCACAGGTGGGGGCGGTGGTGGTGGGGGTGGAGAGCAAATCCACAACATTTACAACGATAGTGTAGTGTGCAGTGTTGTGTGTAGCGTATAGCAGTTTGCAGCGTAGTGTATAGTGTAGTGTATAGTGTATAGCGTAGTGTATAGTGTAGTGTATAGTAGTGTAGTGTATAGTAATGTATAGTGTAGTGTACAGTGTTGTGTGTAGCGTATAGCAGTGTGTAGCGTAGTGTATAGTGTAGTGTATAGTGTAGTGTATAGTGTATAGCGTAGTGTATAGTGTAGTGTATAGTATAGTGTATAGTACTGTAGTGTATAGTAATGTATAGTGTAGTGTACAGTGTTGTGTGTAGCGTATAGCAGTGTGTAGCGTAGTGTATAGTGTAGTGTATAGTGTAGTGTGTAGTAGTGTAGTATATAGTGTAGTGTATAGTGTAGTGTTGTGTGTAGTGTAGTGTTGTGTTGTGTGTAGCGTAGTGTGTTGTGTTGTGTGTAGCGTAGTGTATAGTAGTGTATAGCGTGTAGTGTATAGTGTAGTGTATAGTATATAGCGTAGTGTATAGCGTAGTGTACAGTGTATTGTAGTGTATTTTAGTGTAGTGTTGTAAGGACGAGCAGACTTCTTTAGGAGGCACACTCTGTTTATTGTATTATTTCCTTGTACAACGCTTAACACACACAGAGGGATATTCGGTCCCCTCACCCGATACCCTAGCGAGGTACAGCCTCTGGACCTGGCGGGACTCACACGTCTACCGCTAACCTCCTTGATACCTAAGGAGGTACAACCTCCGGACTTGGCGGGACTCACACGTCTACCGCTATCCTAGTCCTCCGGCTAGGACCTAGGGGAGGCTATCTGACCCACCGCTGGCCCGGTGGGTCCTGACCACTGGGTATGCCGAGCCTTAGCCCTTAGAAGTGCTGGAAGGCTGGTCCAGGGTCCTAGCTAGGCTTCAGCCCAGTCTTCTGTCTTCGATTCGTTTCACCTCGACTGACCCCAACCGTTGTACCCAGGGGTAATGCTGCACTGCCCTGGTGGCAATGCAGGTTACGCAACAGCGCGTAGTTAACACCTCTACAGTAGTATAGTGTAGTGTATAGTGTAGTGTATAGTGTAGTGTGCAGTGTAGTGTACAGTGTTGTGTGTAGCGTATAGCAGTGTGCAGCGTAGTGTATAGTGTAGTGTATAGTAGTGTAGTGTATAGTAGTGTAGTGTATAGTAGTGTAGTGTATAGTAGTGTAGTGTATAGTAGTGTAGTGTATAGTGTAGTGTATAGTGTATAGCGAAGTGTATAGCAGTGTATAGCGTAGTGTATAGTGTAGTGTATAGTGTAGTGTATAGCAGTGTGTAGCGTATAGCAGTGTGTAGCGTAGTGTATAGCGTGTATTGTAGTGTATTATGGTGTATATTGTAGTGTATAAGTGTATAGTGTAGTGTATAATAGTGTATTGTATAGTAGTGTATAGTGTAGTGTATAGTAGTGTATATTGTAGTGTATAAGTGTATAGTGTAGTGTATAGTGTATTGTATAGTGTATAATAGTGCTTAGCGTAGTGTATAGTGTAGTGTATATTGTAGTGTATAGTAGTGTATTGTAGTGTATAGTGTAGTGTATAGTGTAATGTATAGTAGTGTATAGTGTAGTGTATAGTAGTGTATAGCGTAGTGTATAGCAGTGTGTAGCGTAGTGTATAGCGTGTATTGTAGTGTATTGTAGTGTATAGAGAGCAAATCCAACAACATTTACTATCGACGCATTTCCATTTGGCACGATGTGACCCAACATAGCCTGACATCACGTGGTGATGTCGTCTTTAAGTTGTCAACTGACGAGCTACCCCCCCCCCCACCCCGTCTCCACGTTGACGCCCCCCACCCCACCGTGTGCGTGTGCCGGCCGGCGTGGGAGGGTTGTGGTTCACCTCTGGTGAACGACTCGTCACAGGCGTCATCCACACCACCAGCAGGCCGCTGGACAGAGAGAGGCAGGCGGAGCACGAGCTGGAGGTGAGAGTCACCGTGAGGGTGGTGGTTGTGGTGGGGGTGGTAGTTGTGGTGGTGGTGTTGGTGGTAGTGGTGGTGGTAGTGGTGGTTGTAGTAGTAGTGGTGGTGGTAGTGATAATGGTGGTGGTAGTAGTGGTGGTAGTTGTAGTAGTGGTGGTGTTAGTGGTAGTCGTGGTGGTGTTGGTAGCGGTGTTTGTGATGGTGGTGGTAGTGGTAGTAGTGGTGGTGGAAGTTGTGGTGGTAGTGGTGGAAATAGTGGCGGTGGTGGTAGTGATGCTGGTAGTAGTGGTGGTGGTAGCAGTGGTAGTGGTGGAGTGATGGTGGTGGTGGTAGTAGTGGTGATGGTGGTAGTAGTGCTGGTGCTATTGGTGGTGGTGATGATAATGGTAGTAGTAATGGTGGTGGTAGTGGTAGTCGTGTTGGTGGTGGCATTGGTAGTGGTGGTAGTGATGGTGGTGGTAGTGGTAGTAGTGGTGGTGGAAGTTGTGCTGGTAGTGGTGGAAGTTGTGGTGGTGGTAGTAGTAGTGGTGATGGTAGTGGTGGGTGGTGGTAGTGGTATTAGTGGTGGTAGTAGTAGTGATGATGGTGGTAGTGGTGGTGGTGGTAGTAGTGGTGGTAGGGATGGTGGTGGTGGTGGATTGATGGTGGTGGTAGTGGTAGTAGTGGCTGTGGTGGTGGTAGTTGTGGTGGTAGTGATAATGGTGGTGGTAGTAGTGGTAGTGGTGGTAGTAGTGGTGGTAGTGGTGGTACAGTAGGGGACACAGTTGGTGCATCAGCCAGTCATCTCAGTCGACCCGTGGCACCTGGGTCTGCCCCGTGACCTCCGGCCAGCGGGCGTTCGATACTTCACGTGGCTTCAACGTGCACCTAGCCTGGCACAAGCGTCATGGTGACATCACTGCCACTTAGTGGCCGAATGGCGGTTGTTGTTGTGCGTGCGTGTCTGTATGTGCGTGTCTGTGCGTGCGTGTCTGTGCGTGTCTGTGTGTGTCTGTGCTTGCGTGTCTGTGCGTGTCTGTGTGTGTCTGTGCATGTGTGTCTGTGCATGCGTGTCTGTGCATGTCTGTGCGTGTCTGTGCGTGTTTGTGTGTGTCTGTGCGTGCGTGTCTGTGCGTGTCTGTGCGTGTCTGTGCGTGTCAGTGTGTGTCTGTGCGTGTCTGTGTGTGTCTGTGTCTGTGTGTGTCTGTGTGTGTCTGTGTGTGTCTGTGTGTGTGTGTCTGTGCGTGTCTGTGTGTCTGTGTGTGTCTGTGCGTGTCTGTGTGTCTGTGTGTGTCTGTGCGTGTCTGTGTGTGTCTGTGCGTGTGTGTCTGTGCGTGCGTGTCTGTGCGTGTCTGTGCGTGTCTGTGTGTGCTTCCCGCCGGCCGGCGCCAGGTGTCCATCGTGGACGGCGGCGTCCCCCCGCGTGAAGCGAGGGTGGCGGTGACGCTGAGCGTCTCCGACGAGAACGACAACGCCCCGCGCTTCCCCAGGAACCTCACGCGAGTCAAAGTCGTCGCGGCGGCGGCGGCGGCGCCGACCCCGGGCCCGGCGGTGCCCGTCGCCCGTGTCTACGCCGCCGACGCCGACCGGGGCATCAACGCGGATCTGCGTTACGTCATCAGCGGGGGGCACGACGTCGGAGACTTTGCCATCGACCGCGCGCGAGGAATCGTCTACAGCCAGAGCAGGCAGCAGGCTGCGGGGACATCCAACTCAATCACGGTGCTGGGCACACTCCACATGCTACCTCCTCCTCTCCTGCTCTCCCTACTCCCCCTCTCCCTCCTCCTCTCCCTCCTCCTCTCCCTCCTCACGCAGACACGCATGACGAGGTAACCCCGACCCGACGCAAGGACCCCCCCCCCCGCCTCGCCTCTTATCGCCGCGACGATTCGACCGCTGAAACGGAACTCGCCGATGTCGGCGTCGCCGGCCCCGCAGGTCCACGCCACGGACGGGGGGCGACCGCCCAAGTCATCGATGGCCACACTCCACGTGGAGTGGATCGCCGCTCCACGGCCACCCGAGACGCCTGCGGCCTTCGCCCTGAGGCAGCATGCGGTCACCGTGGCGGAGACGGCCGCCGTGGGCATGGTGGTGATCGTGCTGCCCACGGAGAGCACGTGGGGGAGCCTCCTGTGGTTCAGCATCACAGGTCACGTGGTGCCACCACACACACCACACACACACACCACACACACACCACACACACACCACACACACACACACCACACACACCACACACACACCACACACTCACCACACACACCACACACACACATACACCACACACACCACACACACACACCACACACACCACACACACACCACACACACCACACACCACACACACCACACACCACACACACCACACACACACACCACACACACCACACACACCACACACACACCACACACACACACACACACACCACACACACCACACACACACATACACCACACACACCACACACACCACACACACACCACATACACCACACACACCACACACACCACACACACACCACACACACCACACACACACCACACACACACACATACACCACACACACCACACACACACACCACACACACCACACACACACACCACACACACACCACACACTCAACACACACACACATATACACCACACACACCACACACACCACACACACACTACACACACACCACACGCACCACACACACACACCACACACACACACACCACACACACGCACTACACACACCACACACACACCACACACACTGCACACACCACACACACCACACACACACCACACACACCACACACACCACACACACCATACACACACCACACACCACACACACACCACACACACCACACACCCCACACACACACACCACACACACCACACACCACACACACACCACACACACACCACACACACACCACACACCACACACACCACACACACACCACACATACACCACACGCACCACACACACACACCACACGCACCACACACACACCACACACACACACTACACACACGCACCACACACACCACACACACACCACACACTCAACACACACACACATATACACCACACACACCACACACACCACACACACCACACACACCACACACACACCACACACTCACACACACACACATATACACCACACACACCACACACACCACACACACCACACACACACCACACACACCACACACACCACACACACCACACACACACTACACACACACACCACACGCACCACACACACACACACCACACACACGCACCACACACACCACACACACACCACACACACCGCACACACCACACACACACCACACACACCACACACCCCACACACACCATACACACACCACACACACACCACACACACACACACCACACACCCCACACACACACACACCACACACACCACACACACACCACACACACACACACCACACACCACACACACACCACACACACCACACACACACCACACACACCACACATACACCACACACACCACACACACACACACCACACGCACCACACACACACCACACACACACACTACACACACGCACCACACACACCACACACACACCACACACTCAACACACACACACATATACACTACACACACCACACACACCACACACACCACACACACCACACACACACCACACACACACCACACACACCACACACACACTACACACACACCCCACACGCACCACACACACACACCACACACACACACACCACACACACGCACCACACACACCACACACACACCACACACACCGCACACACCACACACACACCACACACACCACACACACCACACACACCATACACACACCACACACACACCACACACACACACACACCACACACCCCACACACATACACCACACACCACACACACCACACACACCACACACACCACACACACACCACACACACACACACCACACACACCACACACACCACACACACACCACACACACCACACACACACCACACATACACCACACACACCACACACACACACCACACGCACCACACACACACCACACACACACACACTACACACACGCACCACACACGCCCACACACACACCACACACTCCACACACACCACACACACACACCACACACATACACGACACACACCACACACACACCACACACACACACTACACACACACCACACACACACACACACACACACACACACCACACACACCACACACACCACACACCACACACACCACACACACACCACACACACCACACACACCACACACACACACCACACACATAGTCACACACACAGTAACACACACACATCACACACACCACACACACCACACACACCACACCACACACACCATACGCACCACACACACACCACACACACACCACACACACACCACACACACCACACACACCACACACACACTACACACACCACACGCACCACACACACACACCACACACACACACACCACACACACGCACCACACACACCACACACACACCACACACACCGCACACACCACACACACCACACACACACCACACACACCACACACACCATACACACACCACACACCACACACACACCACACACACACACCACACACCCCACACACATACACCACACACACCACACACACCACACACACCATACACACCACACACACACCACACACAACACACCACACACTCCATACGCACCACACACACACCACACACACCACACACACACCTACACACACACCACACACACACACCACACACACACACTACACACACACCACACACACCACACACACACACACCACACACACACCACACACACCACACACCACACACATCACACACACACACACCACACACACACACTACACACACACCACGCACACCACACACACACACACCACACACACACCACACACACCACACACACCACACACACCACACATACACCACACACACACCACACGCACCACACACACACCACACACACGCATCACACACACACCCACACACACACCACACACACCACACACACCACACACACACACCACACACACCACACACATACACGACACACACCACACACACAACACACACACACTACACACACACCACACACACACACCACACACACACCACACACACCACACACCACACACACCACACACACACACACCACACACACGCACCACACACACCACACACACACCACACACACCGCACACACCACACACACCACACACACACCACACACACCACACACACCATACACACACCACACACCACACACCACACACACCACACACACACACCACACACACCACACACACACACACACACACACACACCATACACACCACACACACACCACACACACACACACCACACACACACCACACACACCACACCCACACCACACACACCACACACACCACACATACACCACACACACACACACCACACATACACCACACACACACACACCACACACACACCACACACACCACACACACCACACACACCACACATACACCACACACACACCACACGCACCACACACACACCACACACACGCATCACACACACACCCACACACACACCACACACACCACACACACCACACACACACACCACACACACCACACACATACACGACACACACCACACACACAACACACACACACTACACACACACCACACACACACACCACACACACACCACACACACCACACACCACACACACCACACACACACACACCACACACACGCACCACACACACCACACACACACCACACACACCGCACACACCACACACACCACACACACACCACACACACCACACACACCATACACACACCACACACCACACACCACACACACCACACACACACACCACACACACCACACACACCACACACACCACACACACCATACACACCACACACACACCACACACACACACACCACACACACACCACACACACCACACCCACACCACACACACCACACACACCACACATACACCACACACACACACACCACACATACACCACACACACACACACCACACGCACCACACACACACCACACACACACACACCACACACACGCACCACACACACACCCACACACACACCACACACACCACACACACCACACACACACACCACACACACCACACACATACACGACACACCACACACACACCACACACACACACTACACACACACCACACACACACCACACACACACCACACACACCACACACCACACACACCACACACACCACACACACCACACACACACCACACACACCACACACACTACACACACACACCACACACACCACACACACAGTCACTCACACAGTAACACACACACATCACACACACCACACACACCACACACACCACACCACACACACCATACGCACCACACACACACACCACACACACCACACACACACCACACACACACACTACACACACACCACACACACCACACACACACACCACACACACACCACACACACCACACACCACACACATCACACACACCACACACACCACACACACCACACACACACACCACACACATCACACACACCACACACACCACCCACAAACACCACACACACCACACACACCACCCACAAACACCACACACACCACACACACACACCACACACACACTACACACACCACACACAAACACCACACACACCACACACCACACACCACACACACACCACACACACACCATACACACCACACACACACCACACACACACCACACACACAATACACACCACACCCCAACCCACGTGTTGTGTTCATGGTGACATCATGTGGATGGTTTAACGGTGACATCTTGATGGTGGTGTGCTAACGGTGACGTGATGATGATGATGACGATGGTGACGGTGTTGGCAGGCGGTAACTGGGAGGGCAGCTTCCACGTGACGGAGCACAGCGGCTTTGTGGAGGTGGCCAAGCCGCTGGATGCCGAGCGGTGCTCCCTCTACCGGCTCACCGTGACGCTCACCGACGGGACCAACGCTGCAACCACCCTGGTGGGCAGGCACGCGTGTCTGTGTGTGTGTCTGTGTGTGCGTCTGTGTCTGTGTGTGTCTGTGTGTGTGTCTGTGTGTGTGTCTGTGTGTGTCTGTGTCTGTGTGTGTCTGTGTGTGTCTGTGTGTGTCTGTGTGTGTCTGTGTGTGTGTCTGTGTGTGTGTCTGTGTGTGTGTCTGTGTGTGTCTGTGTGTGTGTCTGTGTGTGTGTGTTTGTGTGTCTGTGTCTGTGTGTGTGTCTGTGTGTGTGTCTGTGTGTGTCTGTGTGTGTGTGTGTGAATGTGTGTGTGTGTGTGTCTGTGTGTGTGTCTGTGTGTGTGTCTGTGTGTGTGTCTGCGTGTGCACCGTCCACGACAGCGTTGCCCGTCCGGCACCACGAGGAGGTAGGGGGTTGTTTTACCACCCGCATCACCACATTACTCACCCCCACTACCCTCACCACCCACCCCCCCGCCAGGTGGAGGTGACGGTACTGGACGTGAACGACCACCGGCCCCGCTTCTCCCGTGACCTCTACGAGGCGACCGTGGCTGAGGAGACTCCTCCTGCCGCCACCGGGATCCTACGGCTGGAGGCGACGGACGCCGACGCCGGCGCCGTCGCCGCCCGGCTCTCCTTCTCCCTCGTCGGCTTAGGCGGCGGCGACGCCGCGGAGAGCCTGCGTCTGTTCCGCGTGGACCCCGTCACCGGCGAGGTCACCGCCGCCGAGAGGCTGGACCGAGAGGCCAAGCGGAGCCACCTGCTCACCGTCATGGTGAGAGGGCGCCACGCCAGGTGCACGTGTGTGTACGTGTGTGAGAGTGAGGTGTTAACATCGCCACTAGGGAGACTAAGGCGGTCGGGCGTGGTGCTGGCCACCCACCCCGTCGTGTACCGTTCCGGCCTTCATAGGTGCTCGCTAACAGCACTTGCCCCTACAGTCTGTTAAGGCTATACAGGGGATCTTTATCTTTGTGTGAGTGAGTGTGTGTGAGTGAGTGTGTGTGTACGTGTCTGTGTGCGTGTGTGTACGTGTGTGTGTGTGTGTACGTGTGTGTGTACGTGTGTGTACGTGTGTGTGTGTGTACGTGTGTGTGTGTACGTGTGTGTGTACGTGTGTGTACGTGTGTGTGTACGTGTGTGTGTGTACGTGTGTGTGTACATGTGTGTGTGTACGTGTGTGTGCGTTGAACTGTATGTAGCCGACCGTGCAAATCGAAGGTGCTGATGACGACGATGATGACGACGATGACAACGATGCCGTGACCGCTGTCTTGCGTGGTGACCATAGTGTCCTGTATAGTAGTGTTTAGCGTACTGTGTAGTAGTATATAGTGTACCGTATAGTAATGTGTAGTGTAGTGTATAGTGTAGTGTATAGTAGTGTGTAGTGTAGTGTATAGTAGTGTATAGTGTAGTGTATAGTAGTGTGTAGTGTAGTGTATAGTGTAGTGTATAGTAATGTGTAGTGTAGTCTATAGTGTAGTGTATAGTAGTGTATAGTGTAGTGTATAGTGTCCTGTATCGTAGTGTTTAGCGTACTGTATAGTAGTGTATAGTATAGTGTATAGTAGTGTATAGTGTAGTGTATAGTGCAGTGTATAATGTAGTGTATAGTAGTGTAGTGTATAGTGTACTGTATAGTGTACTGTATAGTGTAGTGTATAGTAGTCTATAGTGTAGTGTATAATGTAGTGTATAGTAGTGAATAGTGTAGTGTATAGTAGTGTATAGTGTAGTGTATAGTAGTGTATAGTGTATTGTATAGTAGTGTATAGTGTAGTGTATAGTAGTCTATAGTATAGTGTATTGTATAGTAGTGTAGTGTATAGTGTAGTGTATAGTAGTGTATAATGTACCGTATAGTAGTGTATAGTGTAGTGTACAGTGTAGTGTATAGTAGTGTATAGTAGTGTAATGTATAGTAGTGTATAGTGTACTGTATAGTAGTGTACAGTGTAGTATATAGTAGTGTAGTGTACAGTATTGTATAGTGTACTGTATAGTAGTGTAGTGTATAGTAGTGTGTAGTGTAGTGTATAGTAGTATAGTGTACAGTAGTGTATAGTGTACTGTATAGTAGTGTACAGTGTAGTGTATAGTAGTGTATAGTGTAGTGTATAGAGTAATGTATATTAGTGTAGTGTATAGTAGTGTATAGTGTAGTGTATAGTGTTGTGTATAGTGTAGTGTATAGTGTAGTGTATAGTTTTGTGTTGTGTATAGTAGTGTATAGTAGTGTATAGTAGTCTATAGTGTAGTGTATAGTAGTGTAGTGTATAGTAGTGTATAGTGTGGTGTATAGTAGTATAGTGTAGTGTATAGTGTAGTGTATAGTAGTGTACAGTGTAGTGTATAGTGTAGTGTATAGTAGTGTACAGTGTAGTGTATAGTGTAGTGTATAGTAGTGTGTAGTGTATAGTAGTGTACAGTGTAGTGTATAGTAGTGTAGTGTATAGTAGTGTATAGTAGTGTGTAGTGTAGTGTACAGTATAGTAGTGTACAGTGTAGTGTATAGTATTGTGTCGTGTAATTTGTCACGTAAACAAACCGCGTAACCGATGGCCACGTTTTGTTTCGGTGACGACAAACCTTGCCGATTTACCGTGTCAGGCGCCGGTGTCGCAGTTTGACGGCACCGCAGCGCCGGTCACGTCGCACGCGACCAGCACGACGTGACTCACCGCGGACGGTCTCCTCCTGTCAGGGGGCGTTTGTGGCGAGCGATCTCTCCGCTCGGCCCTCTCTCTCACTCTCTCTCTCACTCTCTCACACTCTCACTCTCTCTCTCACTCTCTCTCTCACTCTCTCTCACTCTCTGTCTCACTTTCACTCACTCTTACTCTCTCTCTGTCTCACTTTCACTCTCTCTCACCCTCTCTCTGTCTCACTTTCACTCTCTCTCTCTATCTCTTTCTCACTCTCTCTCTCGCTCTCTCCCTCACCCTCTCACTCTCTCACTGTCTCTCTCACTCTCTCACTCTCCCGCACAAACAGGTGCAGGACGGCGGGGTCCCCGTGAGGCGAGCGTACGCCACGCTGGCGGTGAACGTCGACGATGCCAACGACCACGCGCCCCGCTTCACCGGCGGCCCCTACGAGGCCCGCGTGGCCGAGTCGGCGGCCGTGGGCTCCGCCGTGGTGCGCGTCATGGCGCTGGACCGCGACGAAGGCCCCAACGCCGACGTCAGATACAGCATCAGCCATGGTGACCGCCTCACCACCACTCCCACCGCTCCCACCACCACTCCCACCACTCCCACCGCTCCCACCACTCCCACTACCACTCCCACCACTCTCACCACTCCCACCACTCCCACCACTCCCACCACCACTCCCACCACTCCCACCACTCCCACCGCTCCCACCACCGCCACCACTCCCACTCCCACCGCTCCCACCGCCACCGCTCCCACTCCCACCACTCCCACCACTCCCACTCCCACCACTCCCACCACTCCCACCACTCCCACCACTCCCACTCCCACCACTCCCACCACTCCCACCGCTCCCACCGCTCCCACCACTCCCACCACTCCCACCACTCCCACCGCTCCCACCTCCACTCCCACCACTCCTACCACCACCACTCCCACCGCTCCCATCGCTCCCACCGCCACTCCCCCCAACGCGGAGGGAGTTTCTGCACTGGAGCACATTTCCCGCGTCGCGTTTTCTTCGTGGCGACGCTCCGTCGCGTGTCTCTCCCCTGTCTAGCTCGGATCGCCGGCGGCCGACGGGCGCCGGGGCTTGCCACCCGCGGCGTTCGCCCTCGGCGGCTCCCTTCGCTTTTGACGACGCTAACTCGCGAATTCCCCTGGCAGGAAACGTGGGGAATTCCTTCGCCATCCACCACGCGCTGGGCGTCGTCTCCGTGGCGAGGAAGCTGGACGGCTCCGCGGTGGAGGCCTACGAGCTGACGGTGAGGGCGGCCGACCGGGGGCGCCCGTGCCGCTTCACGAGTATCACCGTCCACGTCGTCGTCGTCGTCGCCGCCGCTACCGCGGACGCCGCCTCGGACGGCGCTCTACCCACATTCGCCTCCAGAGGCGGAGTGGTCGATTTACACCCGTAGACTAATACAGAGACACGTAGACTAACACAGAGACCCGTAGGCTAACACAGAGACCCGTAGGCTAACACAGAGACCCGTAGACTAACACAGAGACCCGTAGACTAACACAGAGACCAGTAGACTAACACAGAGACCCGTAGACTAACACAGAGACCCGTAGACTCACACAGAGACCCGTAGACTAACACAGAGACCCGTAGACTCACCACACAGAGACCCGTAGACTAACACAGAGACCCGTAGACTAACACAGAGACCCGTAGACTAACACAGAGACCCGTAGACTCACCACACAGAGACCCGTAGACTAACACAGAGACCCGTAGACTAACACAGAGACCCGTAGACTAACACAGAGACCCGTAGACTCACCACACAGAGACCCGTAGACTCACACAGAGACCCGTAGATTCACACAGAGACCCGTAGACTAACACAGAGACCCGTAGACTAACACAGAGACCCGTAGACTAACACAGAGACCCGTAGACTCACACAGAGACCCTTAGACTCACACAGAGACCCGTAGACTCACACAAAGACCCATAGACTAACACAGAGACCTGTAGACTAACACAGAGACCCGTAGATTCACACAGAGACCCGTAGATTAACGCAGATACCCGTAGACTAACACAGAGACCCGTAGGCTAACACAGAGACCCGTAGACTAACACAGAGACCCGTAGACTCACACAGAGACCCGTAGACTAACACAGAGACCCGTAGACTCACCACACAGAGACCCGTAGACTAACACAGAGACCCGTAGACTAACACAGAGACCCGTAGACTCACCACACAGAGACCCGTAGACTAACACAGAGACCCGTAGACTAACACAGAGACCCGTAGACTAACACAGAGACCCGTAGACTCACCACACAGAGACCCGTAGACTCACACAGAGACCCGTAGATTCACACAGAGACCCGTAGACTAACACAGAGACCCGTAGACTAACACAGAGACCCGTAGACTAACACAGAGACCCGTAGACTCACACAGAGACCCGTAGACTCACACAGAGACCCGTAGACTCACACAAAGACCCATAGACTAACACAGAGACCTGTAGACTAACACAGAGACCCGTAGATTCACACAGAGACCCGTAGATTAACGCAGATACCCGTAGACTAACACAGAGACCCGTAGGCTAACACAATGACCCGTAGACTAACACAGAGACCCATAGATTCACACAGAGACCCGTAGACTAACACAGAGACCCGTAGACTAACACAGAGACCCATAGATTCACACAGAGACCCGTAGACTAACACAGAGACCCGTAGACTAACACAGAGACCCATAGATCTAAACAGAGACCCGTAGACTAACACAGAGACCCGTAGACTAACACAGAGTCACATAGACTCACAAAGAGACCCGTAGACTCACAAAGAGACCCGTAGACTAACACAGAGACCCGTAGACTAACACAGAGACCCATAGATTCACACAGAGACCCGTAGACTAACACAGAGACCCAGAGGTTAACACAGAGACCCATAGATTCACACAGAGACCCGTAGACTAACACAGAGACCCGTAGACTCACACAGAGACCCATAGATTCACACAGAGACCCGTAGACTAACACAGAGACCCATAGATTCACACCGAGATCCATAGATTCACACAGAGACCCGTAGACTAACACAGAGCCCATAGATTCCCACAGAGACCCGTAGACTAACACAGAGACCCGTAGACTAACACAGAGACCCGTAGACTAACACAGAGACCCGTAGACTAACACAGAGACCCATAGACTAACACAGAGACCCGTAGACTAACACAGAGGCCCATAGATTCACACAGAGATCCATAGATTCACACAGAGACCTGTAGACTAACACAGAACCCATAGATTCCCACAGAGACCCGTAGACTAACACAGAGACCTGTAGACTAACACAGAGACCCGTAGACTAACACAGAAACCCGTAGACTAACACAGAGACCCGTAGACTAACACAGAGACCCGTAGACTAACACAGAGACCCGTAGACTAACACAGAGACCCGTAGACTAACACAGAGACCCGTAGACTAACACAGAGACCCGTAGACTAACACAGAGACCCGTAGACTAACACAGAGACCCGTAGATTCACACAGAGACCCGTAGACTAACACAGAGACCCGTAGACTCGCACAGAGACCCGTAGACTCACACAGAGACCCGTAGACTAACACAGATACCCGTAGACTAACACAGAGACCCGTAGATTCACACAGAGACCCGTAGACTAACACAGAAACACTAGACTAACACAGAGACCCATAGACTCACCACACAGAGACCCGTAGACTAACACAGAGACCCGTAGACTCACCACACAGAGACCCGTAGACTAACACAGAGACCCGTAGACTAACACAGAGACCCGTAGACTAACACAGAGACCCGTAGACTAACACAGAGACCCGTAGACCCACACAGAGACCCGTAGACTCACACAAAGACCCGTAGACTAACACAGAGACCGGTAGACTAACACAGAGACCCGTAGACTAACACAGAGACCCATAGACTAACACAGACCCGTAGATTCACACAGAGACCCGTCGACTAACACAGAGACCCGTAGACTCACCACACAGAGACCCGTAGACTAACACAGAGACCCGTAGACTAACACAGAGACCCGTAGACTAACACAGAGACCCGTAGACTCACACAGAGACCCGTAGATTCACACAGAGACCCGTAGACTAACACAGAGACCCGTAGACTAACACAGAGACCCGTAGACTAACACAGAGACCCGTAGACTAACACAGAGACCCATAGACTAACACTGAGACTCATAGATTCACACAGAGACCCGTAGACTAACACAGAGACCCGTAGACTAACACAGAGACCCATAGATTCACACAGAGACCCGTAGACTAACACAGAGACCCAGAGATTAACACAGAGACCCATAGATTCACACAGAGACCCGTAGACTAACACGGAGACCTGTAGACTCACACAGAGACCCATAGATTCACACAGAGACCCGTAGACTAACACAGAGACCCATAGATTCACACAGAGATCCATAGATTCACACAGAGACCCGTAGGCTAACACAGAGCCCATAGATTCCCACAGAGACCCGTAGACTAACACAGAGACCCGTAGACTAACACAGAGACCCGTAGACTAACACAGAGACCCGTAGACTAACGCAGAGACCCGTAGATTCACACAGAGACCCGTAGACTAACACAGAGACCCGTAGACCCACACAGAGACCCGTAGACTCACACAAAGACCCGTAGACTCACCACACAGAGACCCGTAGACTAACACAGAGACCCGTAGACTCACCACACAGAGACCCGTAGACTAACACAGAGACCCGTAGACTAACACAGAGACCCGTAGACTAACACAGAGACCCGTAGACCCACACAGAGACCCGTAGACTCACACAAAGACCCGTAGACTAACACAGAGACCCGTAGACTAACACAGAGACCCGTAGACTAACACAGAGACCCGTAGACTAACACAGAGACCCGTAGATTCACACAGAGACCCGTAGACTAACACAGAGACCCATAGACTAACACTGAGACTTATAGATTCACACAGAGACCCGTAGACTAACACAGAGACCCGTAGACTAACACAGAGACCCGTAGACTCACACAGAGACCCGTAGATTCACACAGAGACCCGTAGACTAACACAGAGACCCGTAGACTAACACAGAGACCCGTAGACTAACACAGAGACCCGTAGACTAACGCAGAGACCCGTAGATTCACACAGAGACCCGTAGACTAACACAGAGACCCGTAGACCCACACAGAGACCCGTAGACTCACACAAAGACCCGTAGACTCACCACACAGAGACCCGTAGACTAACACAGAGACCCGTAGACTCACCACACAGAGACCCGTAGACTAACACAGAGACCCGTAGACTAACACAGAGACCCGTAGACTAACACAGAGACCCGTAGACCCACACAGAGACCCGTAGACTCACACAAAGACCCGTAGACTAACACAGAGACCCGTAGACTAACACAGAGACCCGTAGACTAACACAGAGACCCGTAGACTAACACAGAGACCCGTAGATTCACACAGAGACCCGTAGACTAACACAGAGACCCATAGACTAACACTGAGACTCATAGATTCACACAGAGACCCGTAGACTAACACAGAGACCCGTAGACTAACACAGAGACCCATAGATTCACACAGAGACCCGTAGACTAACACAGAGACCCAGAGATTAACACAGAGACCCATAGATTCACACAGAGACCCGTAGACTAACACGGAGACCTGTAGACTCACACAGAGACCCATAGATTCACACAGAGACCTGTAGACTAACACAGAGACCCATAGATTCACACAGAGATCCATAGATTCACACAGAGACCCGTAGGCTAACACAGAGCCCATAGATTCCCACAGAGACCCGTAGACTAACACAGAGACCCGTAGACTAACACAGAGACCCGTAGACTAACACAGAGACCCGTAGACTAACGCAGAGACCCGTAGATTCACACAGAGACCCGTAGACTAACACAGAAACCCGTAGGCTAACACAGAGACCCGTAGACTCACCACACAGAGACCCGTAGACTAACACAGAGACCCGTAGACTCACCACACAGAGACCCGTAGACTAACACAGAGACCCGTAGACTAACACAGAGACCCATAGACTAACACAGAGACCCGTAGACTAACACAGAGACCCGTAGACCCACACAGAGACCCGTAGACTCACACAAAGACCCGTAGACTAACACAGAGACCCGTAGACTAACACAGAGACCCGTAGACTAACACAGAGACCCATAGACTAACACAGAGACCCGTAGATTCACACAGAGACCCGTAGACTAACACAGAGACCCGTAGACTCACCACACAGAGACCCGTAGACTAACACAGAGACCCGTAGACTAACACAGAGACCCGTAGACTATCACAGAGACCCGTAGACTAACACAGAGACCCGTAGACTCACACAGAGACCCGTAGATTCACACAGAGACCCGTAGACTAACACAGAGACCCGTAGACTAACACAGAGACCCGTAGGCTAACACAGAGACCCGTAGACTCACACAGAGACCCGTAGACTCACACAAAAACCCATAGACTAACACAGAGACCCGTAGACTAACACAGAGACCCATAGATTCACACACAGACCCGTAGATTAACACAGAGACCTGTAGACTAACACAGAGACCCATAGATTCACACAGAGATCCGTAGTCTAACACAGAGCCCATAGATTCCCACAGAGACCCGTAGACTAACACAGAGACCCGTAGACTAACACAGAGACCCGTAGACTAACACAGAGACCCGTAGACTAACACAGAGACCCGTAGACTAACACAGAGACCCGTAGATTCACACAGAGACCCGTAGACTAACACAGAAACCCGTAGACTAACACAGAGACCCGTAGACTCACCACACAGAGACCCGTAGACTAACACAGAGACCCGTAGACTAACACAGAGACCCGTAGACTAACACAGAGACCCGTAGACTAACACAGAGACCCGTAGACCCACACAGAGACCCGTAGACTCACACAAAGACCCGTAGACTAACACAGAGACCCGTAGACTAACACAGAGACCCGTAGACTAACACAGAGACCCGTAGATTCACACAGAGACCCGTAGACTAACACAGAGACCCGTAGACTCACCACACAGAGACCCGTAGACTAACACAGAATCCCGTAGACTAACACAGAGACCTGTAGACTAACACAGAGACCCGTAGACTAACACAGAGACCCGTAGATTCACACAGAGACCCGTAGACTAACACAGAGACCCATAGATTCACACAGAGATCCATAGATTCACACAGAGACCCGTAGACTAACACAGAGACCCGTAGATTCACACAGAGACCCGTAGACTAACACAGAGACCCGTAGACTAACACAGAGACCCGTAGACTCACACAGAGACCCATAGATTCACACAGAGACCCGTAGACTAACACAGAGACCCATAGATTCACACCGAGATCCATAGATTCACACAGAGACCCGTAGACTCACACAAAAACCCATAGACTAACACAGAGACCCGTAGACTAACACAGAGACCCGTAGATTCACACACAGACCCGTAGATTAACACAGAGACCTGTAGACTAACACAGAGACCCATAGATTCACACAGAGATCCGTAGTCTAACACAGAGCCCATAGATTCCCACAGAGACCCGTAGACTAACACAGAGACCCGTAGACTAACACAGAGACCCGTAGACTAACACAGAGACCCGTAGACTAACACAGAGACCCGTAGACTAACACAGAGACCCGTAGATTCACACAGAGACCCGTAGACTAACACAGAAACCCGTAGACTAACACAGAGACCCGTAGACTCACCACACAGAGACCCGTAGACTAACACAGAGACCCGTAGACTAACACAGAGACCCGTAGACTAACACAGAGACCCGTAGACTAACACAGAGACCCGTAGACCCACACAGAGACCCGTAGACTCACACAAAGACCCGTAGACTAACACAGAGACCCGTAGACTAACACAGAGACCCGTAGACTAACACAGAGACCCGTAGATTCACACAGAGACCCGTAGACTAACACAGAGACCCGTAGACTCACCACACAGAGACCCGTAGACTAACACAGAGACCCGTAGATTCACACAGAGACCCGTAGACTAACACAGAGACCCATAGATTCACACAGAGATCCATAGATTCACACAGAGACCCGTAGACTAACACAGAGACCCGTAGATTCACACAGAGACCCGTAGACTAACACAGAGACCCGTAGACTAACACAGAGACCCGTAGACTCACACAGAGACCCATAGATTCACACAGAGACCCGTAGACTAACACAGAGACCCATAGATTCACACCGAGATCCATAGATTCACACAGAGACCCGTAGACTAACACAGAGCCCATAGATTCCAACAGAGACCCGTAGACTAACACAGAGACCCGTAGACTAACACAGAGACCCGTAGACTAACACAGAGACCCGTAGACTAACACAGAGACCCGTAGACTAACACAGAGACCCGTAGACTAACACAGAGACCCATAGATTCACACAGAGATCCATAGATTCACACAGAGACCTGTAGACTAACACAGAACCCATAGATTCCCACAGAGACCCGTAGACTAACACAGAGACCCGTAGACTAACACAGAGACCCGTAGACTAACACAGAGACCCGTAGACTAACACAGAGACCCATAGACTAACACAGAGACCCGTAGACTAACACAGAGACCCGTAGACTAACACAGAGACCCGTAGACTAACACAGAGACCCGTAGACTAACACAGAGACCCGTAGATTCACACAGAGACCCGTAGACTAACACAGAGACCCGTAGACTCGCACAGAGACCCGTAGACTCACACAGAGACCCGTAGACTAACACAGATACCCGTAGACTAACACAGAGACCCGTAGATTCACACAGAGACCCGTAGACTAACACAGAAACACTAGACTAACACAGAGACCCATAGACTCACCACACAGAGACCCATAGACTCACACAGAGACCCGTAGACTCACCACACAGAGACCCGTAGACTAACACAGAGACCCGTAGACTAACACAGAGACCCGTAGACTAACACAGAGACCCGTAGACTAACACAGAGACCCGTAGACCCACACAGAGACCCGTAGACTCACACAAAGACCCGTAGACTAACACAGAGACCGGTAGACTAACACAGAGACCCGTAGACTAACACAGAGACCCATAGACTAACACAGAGACCCGTAGATTCACACAGAGACCCGTCGACTAACACAGAGGCCCGTAGACTCACCACACAGAGACCCGTAGACTAACACAGAGACCCGTAGACTAACACAGAGACCCGTAGACTAACACAGAGACCCGTAGACTAACACAGAGACCCGTAGACTCACACAGAGACCCGTAGATTCACACAGAGACCCGTAGACTAACACAGAGACCCGTAGACTAACACAGAGACCCGTA
This sequence comes from Petromyzon marinus, assembly GCF_048934315.1. NCBI lineage: Eukaryota > Metazoa > Chordata > Hyperoartia > Petromyzontiformes > Petromyzontidae > Petromyzon > Petromyzon marinus. The sequence goes on along the minus strand of NW_027423037.1, from coordinate 675,433 downwards.
GACTAACACAGAGACCCGTAGACTAACACAGAGACCCGTAGATTCACACAGAGACCCGTAGACTAACACAGAGACCCATAGACTAACACTGAGACTCATAGATTCACACAGAGACCCGTAGACTAACACAGAGACCAGTAGACTAACACAGAGACCCATAGATTCACACGGAGACCCGTAGACTAACACGGAGACCTGTAGACTCACACAGAGACCCATAGATTCACACAGAGACCCGTAGACTAACACAGAGACCCATAGATTCACACAGAGATCCATAGATTCACACAGAGACCCGTAGGCTAACACAGAGCCCATAGATTCCCACAGAGACCCGTAGACTAACACAGAGACCCGTAGACTAACACAGAGACCCGTAGACTAACACAGAGACCCGTAGACTAACACAGAAACCCGTAGGCTAACACAGAGACCCATAGACTAACACAGAGACCCGTAGACTAACACAGAGACCCGTAGACTCACCACACAGAGACCCGTAGACTAACACAGAGACCCGTAGACTCACCACACAGAGACCCGTAGACTAACACAGAGACCCGTAGACTAACACAGAGACCCGTAGACTAACACAGAGACCCGTAGACTAACACAGAGACCCGTAGACCCACACAGAGACCCGTAGACTCACACAAAGACGCGTAGACTAACACAGAGACCCGTAGACTAACACAGAGACCCGTAGACTAACACAGAGACCCATAGACTAACACAGAGACCCGTAGATTCACACAGAGACCCGTAGACTAACACAGAGACCCGTAGACTCACCACACAGAGACCCGTAGACTAACACAGAGACCCGTAGACTAACACAGAGACCCGTAGACTATCACAGAGACCCGTAGACTAACACAGAGACCCGTAGACTCACACAGAGACCCGTAGATTCACACAGAGACCCGTAGACTAACACAGAGACCCGTAGACTAACACAGAGACCCGTAGGCTAACACAGAGACCCGTAGACTCACACAGAGACCCGTAGACTCACACAAAAACCCATAGACTAACACAGAGACCCGTAGACTAACACAGAGACGCGTAGATTCACACAGAGACCCGTAGATTAACACAGAGACCTGTAGACTAACACAGAGACCCATAGATTCACACAGAGACCCGTAGACTAACACAGAGACCCAGAGATTAACACAGAGACCCATAGATTCACACAGAGATCCGTAGTCTAACACAGAGCCCATAGATTCCCACAGAGACCCGTAGACTAACACAGAGACCCGTAGACTAACACAGAGACCCGTAGACTAACACAGAGACCCGTAGACTAACACAGAGACCCGTAGACTAACACAGAGACCCGTAGATTCACACAGAGACCCGTAGACTAACACAGAGACCCGTAGACTCACCACACAGAGACCCGTAGACTAACACAGAGACCCGTAGACTAACACAGAGATCCGTAGACTAACACAGAGACCCGTAGACTAACACAGAGACCCGTAGACCCACACAGAGACCCGTAGACTCACACAAAGACCCGTAGACTAACACAGAGACCCGTAGACTAACACAGAGACCCGTAGACTAACACAGAGACCAGTAGATTCACACAGAGACCCGTAGACTAACACAGAGACCCGTAGACTCACCACACAGAGACCCGTAGACTAACACAGAGACCCGTAGATTAACACAGAGACCCGTAGACTAACACAGAGACCCGTAGACTAACACAGAGACCCGTAGACTAACACAGAGACCCGTAGACTCACACAGAGACCCGTAGACTCACCACACAGAGACCCGTAGACTAACACAGAGACCCGTAGACTAACACAGAGACCCGTAGACTAACACAGAGACCCGTAGACTAACACAGAGACCCGTAGACCCACACAGAGACCCGTAGACTCACACAAAGACCCGTAGACTAACACAGAGACCCGTAGACTAACACAGAGACCCGTAGACTAACACAGAGACCCGTAGATTCACACAGAGACCCGTAGACTAACACAGAGACCCGTAGACTCACCACACAGAGACCCGTAGACTAACACAGAGACCCGTAGATTAACACAGAGACCCGTAGACTAACACAGAGACCCGTAGACTAACACAGAGACCCGTAGATTCACACAGAGACCCGTAGACTAACACAGAGACCCGTAGACTAACACAGAGACCCGTAGACTAACACAGAGACCCGTAGACTCACACAGAGACCCGTAGACTCACACAAAAACCCATAGACTAACACAGAGACCCGTAGACTAACACAGAGACCCGTAGATTCACACAGAGACCCGTAGATTAACACAGAGACCTGTAGACTAACACAGAGACCCATAGATTCACACAGAGACCCGTAGACTAACACAGAGACCCAGAGATTAACACAGAGACCCATAGATTCACACAGAGACCCGTAGACTAACACGGAGACCTGTAGACTCACACAGAGACCCATAGATTCACACAGACCCGTAGACTAACACAGAGACCCATAGATTCACACAGAGATCCATAGATTCACACAGAGACCCGTAGACTAACACAGAGCCCATAGATTCCCACAGAAACCCGTAGACTAACACAGAGACCCGTAGACTAACACAGAGACCCGTAGACTAACACAGAGACCTGTAGACTAACACAGAAACCCGTAGACTAACACAGAGACCCATAGATTCACACAGAAACCCATAGATTCACACAGATACCCGTAGACTAACACAGAGACCCATAGATTCACACAGAGACCCGTAGACTAACACAGAGACCCGTAGACTCACACAGAGACCCATAGATTCACACAGAGACCCGTAGACTAACACAGAGACCCATAGATTCACACAGAGACCCGTAGACTAACACAGAGACCCGTAGACTCACACAGAGATCCATAGATTCACACAGAGACCCGTAGACTAACACAGAGCCCATAGATTCCCACAGAGACCCGTAGACTAACACAGAGACCCGTAGACTAACACAGAGACCCGTAGACTAACACAGAGACCCGTAGACTAACACAGAGACCTGTAGACTAACACAGAGACCCGTAGACTAACACAGAGACCCATAGATTCACGCAGAGACCCATAGATTCACACAGAAACCCATAGATTCACACAGAGACCCGTAGATTCACACAGAGACCCATAGATTCACACAGAGACCCGTAGATTCCCACAGAGACCCGTAGACTAACACAGAGACCCGTAGACTAACACAGAGACCCGTAGACTAACACAGAGACCCGTAGACTAACACAGAGACCCGTAGACTAACACAGAGACCCGTAGACTAACACAGAGACCCATAGATTCACACAGAGATCCATAGATTCACACAGAGACCTGTAGACTAACACATAACCCATAGATTCCCACAGAGACCCGTAGACTAACACAGAGACCCGTAGACTAACACAGAGACCCGTAGACTAACACAGAGACCCGTAGACTAACACAGAGACCCGTAGACTAACACAGAGACCCGTAGACTAACACAGAGACCCGTAGACTAACACAGAGACCCGTAGACTAACACAGAGACCCGTAGACTAACACAGAGACCCGTAGATTCACACAGAGACCCGTAGACTCGCACAGAGACCCGTAGACTAACACAGAGACCCGTAGACTAACACAGAGACCCGTAGACTAACACAGAGACCCGTAGACTAACACAGAGACCCGTAGATTCACACAGAGACCCGTAGACTAACACAGAGACCCGTAGACTAACACAGAGACCCGTAGACTCACATAGAGACCCGTAGACTCGCACAGAGACCCGTAGACTCACACAGAGACCCGTAGACTAACACAGATACCCGTAGACTAACACAGAGACCCGTAGATTCACACAGAGACCCGTAGACTAACACAGAAACACTAGACTAACACAGAGACCCATAGACTCACCACACAGAGACCCATAGACTCACACAGAGACCCGTAGACTCACCACACAGAGACCCGTAGACTAACACAGAGACCCGTAGACTAACACAGAGACCCGTAGACTAACACAGAGACCCGTAGACTAACACAGAGACCCGTAGACCCACACAGAGACCCGTAGACTCACACAAAGACCCGTAGACTAACACAGAGACCGGTAGACTAACACAGAGACCCGTAGACTAACACAGAGACCCATAGACTAACACAGAGACCCGTAGATTCACACAGAGACCCGTCGACTAACACAGAGGCCCGTAGACTCACCACACAGAGACCCGTAGACTAACACAGAGACCCGTAGACTAACACAGAGACCCGTAGACTAACACAGAGACCCGTAGACTAACACAGAGACCCGTAGACTCACACAGAGACCCGTAGATTCACACAGAGACCCGTAGACTAACACAGAAACCCGTAGACTAACACAGAGACCCGTAGACTAACACAGAGACCCGTAGACTAACACAGAGACCCGTAGACTAACACAGAGACCCGTAGATTCACACAGAGACCCGTAGACTAACAGAGAGACCCATAGACTAACACTGAGACTCATAGATTCACACAGAGACCCGTAGACTAACACAGAGACCCGTAGACTAACACAGAGACCCATAGATTCACACAGAGACCCGTAGACTAACACGGAGACCTGTAGACTCACACAGAGACCCATAGATTCACACAGAGACCCGTAGACTAACACAGAGACCCATAGATTCACACAGAGATCCATAGATTCACACAGAGACCCGTAGGCTAACACAGAGCCCATAGATTCCCACAGAGACCCGTAGACTAACACAGAGACCCGTAGACTAACACAGAGACCCGTAGACTAACACAGAGACCTGTAGACTAACACAGAAACCCGTAGGCTAACACAGAGACCCATAGACTAACACAGAGACCCGTAGACTAACACAGAGACCCATAGACTAACACAGAGACCCGTAGATTCACACAGAGACCCGTAGACTAACACAGAGACCCGTAGACTCACCACACAGAGACCCGTAGACTAACACAGAGACCCGTAGACTAACACAGAGACCCGTAGACTATCACAGAGACCCGTAGACTAACACAGAGACCCGTAGACTCACACAGAGACCCGTAGATTCACACAGAGACCCGTAGACTAACACAGAGACCCGTAGACTAACACAGAGACCCGTAGGCTAACACAGAGACCCGTAGACTCACACAGAGACCCGTAGACTCACACAAAAACCCATAGACTAACACAGAGACCCGTAGACTAACACAGAGACCCGTAGATTCACACAGAGACCCGTAGATTAACACAGAGACCTGTAGACTAACACAGAGACCCATAGATTCACACAGAGACCCGTAGACTAACACAGAGACCCAGAGATTAACACAGAGACCCATAGATTCACACAGAGATCCGTAGTCTAACACAGAGCCGATAGATTCCCACAGAGACCCGTAGACTAACACAGAGACCCGTAGACTAACACAGAGACCCGTAGACTAACACAGAGACCCGTAGACTAACACAGAGACCCGTAGACTAACACAGAGACCCGTAGATTCACACAGAGACCCGTAGACTAACACAGAAACCCGTAGACTAACACAGAGACCCGTAGACTCACCACACAGAGACCCGTAGACTAACACAGAGACCCGTAGACTCACCACACAGAGACCCGTAGACTAACACAGAGACCCGTAGACTAACACAGAGACCCGTAGACTAACACAGAGACCCGTAGACTAACACAGAGACCCGTAGACCCACACAGAGACCCGTAGACTCACACAAAGACCCGTAGACTAACACAGAGACCCGTAGACTAACACAGAGACCCGTAGACTAACACAGAGACCCGTAGATTCACACAGAGACCCGTAGACTAACACAGAGACCCGTAGACTCACCACACAGAGACCCGTAGACTAACACAGAGACCCGTAGACTAACACAGAGACCCGTAGGCTAACACAGAGACCCGTAGACTCACACAGAGACCCGTAGACTCACACAAAAACCCATAGACTAACACAGAGACCCGTAGACTAACACAGAGACCCATAGATTCACACACAGACCCGTAGATTAACACAGAGACCTGTAGACTAACACAGAGACCCATAGATTCACACAGAGATCCGTAGTCTAACACAGAGACCCGTAGACTAACACAGAGACCCGTAGACCCACAGAGAGACCCGTAGACTCACACAAAGACCCGTAGACTAACACAGAGACCCGTAGACCCACACAGAGACCCGTAGACTCACACAAAGACCCGTAGACTAACACAGAGACCCGTAGACTAACACAGAGACCCGTAGACTAACACAGAGACCCGTAGATTCACACAGAGACCCGTAGACTAACACAGAGACCCGTAGACTCACCACACAGAGACCCGTAGACTAACACAGAGACCCGTAGACTAACACAGAGACCCGTAGGCTAACACAGAGACCCGTAGACTCACACAGAGACCCGTAGACTCACACAAAAACCCATAGACTAACACAGAGACCCGTAGACTAACACAGAGACCCATAGATTCACACACAGACCCGTAGATTAACACAGAGACCTGTAGACTAACACAGAGACCCATAGATTCACACAGAGATCCGTAGTCTAACACAGAGCCCATAGATTCCCACAGAGACCCGTAGACTAACACAGAGACCCGTAGACTAACACAGAGACCCGTAGACTAACACAGAGACCCGTAGACTAACACAGAGACCCGTAGACTAACACAGAGACCCGTAGATTCACACAGAGACCCGTAGACTAACACAGAAACCCGTAGACTAACACAGAGACCCGTAGACTCACCACACAGAGACCCGTAGACTAACACAGAGACCCGTAGACTAACACAGAGACCCGTAGACTAACACAGAGACCCGTAGACTAACACAGAGACCCGTAGACCCACACAGAGACCCGTAGACTCACACAAAGACCCGTAGACTAACACAGAGACCCGTAGACTAACACAGAGACCCGTAGACTAACACAGAGACCCGTAGATTCACACAGAGACCCGTAGACTAACACAGAGACCCGTAGACTCACCACACAGAGACCCGTAGACTAACACAGAGACCCGTAGACTAACACAGAGACCTGTAGACTAACACAGAGACCCGTAGACTAACACAGAGACCCGTAGATTCACACAGAGACCCGTAGACTAACACAGAGACCCATAGATTCACACAGAGATCCATAGATTCACACAGAGACCCGTAGACTAACACAGAGACCCGTAGATTCACACAGAGACCCGTAGACTAACACAGAGACCCGTAGACTAACACAGAGACCCGTAGACTCACACAGAGACCCATAGATTCACACAGAGACCCGTAGACTAACACAGAGACCCATAGATTCACACCGAGATCCATAGATTCACACAGAGACCCGTAGACTCACACAAAAACCCATAGACTAACACAGAGACCCGTAGACTAACACAGAGACCCGTAGATTCACACACAGACCCGTAGATTAACACAGAGACCTGTAGACTAACACAGAGACCCATAGATTCACACAGAGATCCGTAGTCTAACACAGAGCCCATAGATTCCCACAGAGACCCGTAGACTAACACAGAGACCCGTAGACTAACACAGAGACCCGTAGACTAACACAGAGACCCGTAGACTAACACAGAGACCCGTAGACTAACACAGAGACCCGTAGATTCACACAGAGACCCGTAGACTAACACAGAAACCCGTAGACTAACACAGAGACCCGTAGACTCACCACACAGAGACCCGTAGACTAACACAGAGACCCGTAGACTAACACAGAGACCCGTAGACTAACACAGAGACCCGTAGACTAACACAGAGACCCGTAGACCCACACAGAGACCCGTAGACTCACACAAAGACCCGTAGACTAACACAGAGACCCGTAGACTAACACAGAGACCCGTAGACTAACACAGAGACCCGTAGATTCACACAGAGACCCGTAGACTAACACAGAGACCCGTAGACTCACCACACAGAGACCCGTAGACTAACACAGAGACCCGTAGACTAACACAGAGACCCGTAGACTAACACAGAGACCCGTAGACTAACACAGAGACCCGTAGATTCACACAGAGACCCGTAGACTAACACAGAGACCCATAGATTCACACAGAGATCCATAGATTCACACAGAGACCCGTAGACTAACACAGAGACCCGTAGATTCACACAGAGACCCGTAGACTAACACAGAGACCCGTAGACTAACACAGAGACCCGTAGACTCACACAGAGACCCATAGATTCACACAGAGACCCGTAGACTAACACAGAGACCCATAGATTCACACCGAGATCCATAGATTCACACAGAGACCCGTAGACTAACACAGAGCCCATAGATTCCAACAGAGACCCGTAGACTAACACAGAGACCCGTAGACTAACACAGAGACCCGTAGACTAACACAGAGACCCGTAGACTAACACAGAGACCTGTAGACTAACACAGAGACCCGTAGACTAACACAGAGACCCATAGATTCACACAGAGATCCATAGATTCACACAGAGACCTGTAGACTAACACAGAACCCATAGATTCCCACAGAGACCCGTAGACTAACACAGAGACCCGTAGACTAACACAGAGACCCGTAGACTAACACAGAGACCCGTAGACTAACACAGAGACCCGTAGACTAACACAGAGACCCGTAGACTAACACAGAGACCCGTAGACTAACACAGAGACCCGTAGACTAACACAGAGACCCGTAGATTCACACAGAGACCCGTAGACTAACACAGAGACCCGTAGACTCGCACAGAGACCCGTAGACTCACACAGAGACCCGTAGACTAACACAGATACCCGTAGACTAACACAGAGACCCGTAGATTCACACAGAGACCCGTAGACTAACACAGAAACACTAGACTAACACAGAGACCCATAGACTCACCACACAGAGACCCATAGACTCACACAGAGACCCGTAGACTCACCACACAGAGACCCGTAGACTAACACAGAGACCCGTAGACTAACACAGAGACCCGTAGACTAACACAGAGACCCGTAGACTAACACAGAGACCCGTAGACCCACACAGAGACCCGTAGACTCACACAAAGACCCGTAGACTAACACAGAGACCGGTAGACTAACACAGAGACCCGTAGACTAACACAGAGACCCATAGACTAACACAGAGACCCGTAGATTCACACAGAGACCCGTCGACTAACACAGAGGCCCGTAGACTCACCACACAGAGACCCGTAGACTAACACAGAGACCCGTAGACTAACACAGAGACCCGTAGACTAACACAGAGACCCGTAGACTAACACAGAGACCCGTAGACTCACACAGAGACCCGTAGATTCACACAGAGACCCGTAGACTAACACAGAGACCCGTAGACTAACACAGAGACCCGTAGACTAACACAGAGACCCGTAGACTAACACAGAGACCCGTAGATTCACACAGAGACCCGTAGACTAACACAGAGACCCATAGACTAACACTGAGACTCATAGATTCACACAGAGACCCGTAGACTAACACAGAGACCAGTAGACTAACACAGAGACCCATAGATTCACACGGAGACCCGTAGACTAACACGGAGACCTGTAGACTCACACAGAGACCCATAGATTCACACAGAGACCCGTAGACTAACACAGAGACCCATAGATTCACACAGAGATCCATAGATTCACACAGAGACCCGTAGGCTAACACAGAGCCCATAGATTCCCACAGAGACCCGTAGACTAACACAGAGACCCGTAGACTAACACAGAGACCCGTAGACTAACACAGAGACCCGTAGACTAACACAGAAACCCGTAGGCTAACACAGAGACCCATAGACTAACACAGAGACCCGTAGACTAACACAGAGACCCGTAGACTCACCACACAGAGACCCGTAGACTAACACAGAGACCCGTAGACTCACCACACAGAGACCCGTAGACTAACACAGAGACCCGTAGACTAACACAGAGACCCGTAGACTAACACAGAGACCCGTAGACTAACACAGAGACCCGTAGACCCACACAGAGACCCGTAGACTCACACAAAGACGCGTAGACTAACACAGAGACCCGTAGACTAACACAGAGACCCGTAGACTAACACAGAGACCCATAGACTAACACAGAGACCCGTAGATTCACACAGAGACCCGTAGACTAACACAGAGACCCGTAGATTCACACAGAGACCCGTAGACTAACACAGAGACCCGTAGACTCACCACACAGAGACCCGTAGACTAACACAGAGACCCGTAGACTAACACAGAGACCCGTAGACTATCACAGAGACCCGTAGACTAACACAGAGACCCGTAGACTCACACAGAGACCCGTAGATTCACACAGAGACCCGTAGACTAACACAGAGACCCGTAGACTAACACAGAGACCCGTAGGCTAACACAGAGACCCGTAGACTCACACAGAGACCCGTAGACTCACACAAAAACCCATAGACTAACACAGAGACCCGTAGACTAACACAGAGACCCGTAGATTCACACAGAGACCCGTAGATTAACACAGAGACCTGTAGACTAACACAGAGACCCATAGATTCACACAGAGACCCGTAGACTAACACAGAGACCCAGAGATTAACACAGAGACCCATAGATTCACACAGAGATCCGTAGTCTAACACAGAGCCCATAGATTCCCACAGAGACCCGTAGACTAACACAGAGACCCGTAGACTAACACAGAGACCCGTAGACTAACACAGAGACCCGTAGACTAACACAGAGACCCGTAGACTAACACAGAGACCCGTAGATTCACACAGAGACCCGTAGACTAACACAGAGACCCGTAGACTCACCACACAGAGACCCGTAGACTAACACAGAGACCCGTAGACTAACACAGAGATCCGTAGACTAACACAGAGACCCGTAGACTAACACAGAGACCCGTAGACCCACACAGAGACCCGTAGACTCACACAAAGACCCGTAGACTAACACAGAGACCCGTAGACTAACACAGAGACCCGTAGACTAACACAGAGACCCGTAGATTCACACAGAGACCCGTAGACTAACACAGAGACCCGTAGACTCACCACACAGAGACCCGTAGACTAACACAGAGACCCGTAGATTAACACAGAGACCCGTAGACTAACACAGAGACCCGTAGACTAACACAGAGACCCGTAGACTAACACAGAGACCCGTAGACTCACACAGAGACCCGTAGACTCACCACACAGAGACCCGTAGACTAACACAGAGACCCGTAGACTAACACAGAGACCCGTAGACTAACACAGAGACCCGTAGACTAACACAGAGACCCGTAGACCCACACAGAGACCCGTAGACTCACACAAAGACCCGTAGACTAACACAGAGACCCGTAGACTAACACAGAGACCCGTAGACTAACACAGAGACCCGTAGATTCACACAGAGACCCGTAGACTAACACAGAGACCCGTAGACTCACCACACAGAGACCCGTAGACTAACACAGAGACCCGTAGATTAACACAGAGACCCGTAGACTAACACAGAGACCCGTAGACTAACACAGAGACCCGTAGATTCACACAGAGACCCGTAGACTAACACAGAGACCCGTAGACTAACACAGAGACCCGTAGACTAACACAGAGACCCGTAGACTCACACAGAGACCCGTAGACTCACACAAAAACCCATAGACTAACACAGAGACCCGTAGACTAACACAGAGACCCGTAGATTCACACAGAGACCCGTAGATTAACACAGAGACCTGTAGACTAACACAGAGACCCATAGATTCACACAGAGACCCGTAGACTAACACAGAGACCCAGAGATTAACACAGAGACCCATAGATTCACACAGAGACCCGTAGACTAACACGGAGACCTGTAGACTCACACAGAGACCCATAGATTCACACAGACCCGTAGACTAACACAGAGACCCATAGATTCACACAGAGATCCATAGATTCACACAGAGACCCGTAGACTAACACAGAGCCCATAGATTCCCACAGAAACCCGTAGACTAACACAGAGACCCGTAGACTAACACAGAGACCCGTAGACTAACACAGAGACCTGTAGACTAACACAGAAACCCGTAGACTAACACAGAGACCCATAGATTCACACAGAAACCCATAGATTCACACAGATACCCGTAGACTAACACAGAGACCCATAGATTCACACAGAGACCCGTAGACTAACACAGAGACCCGTAGACTCACACAGAGACCCATAGATTCACACAGAGACCCGTAGACTAACACAGAGACCCATAGATTCACACAGAGACCCGTAGACTAACACAGAGACCCGTAGACTCACACAGAGATCCATAGATTCACACAGAGACCCGTAGACTAACACAGAGCCCATAGATTCCCACAGAGACCCGTAGACTAACACAGAGACCCGTAGACTAACACAGAGACCCGTAGACTAACACAGAGACCCGTAGACTAACACAGAGACCTGTAGACTAACACAGAGACCCGTAGACTAACACAGAGACCCATAGATTCACGCAGAGACCCATAGATTCACACAGAAACCCATAGATTCACACAGAGACCCGTAGATTCACACAGAGACCCATAGATTCACACAGAGACCCGTAGATTCCCACAGAGACCCGTAGACTAACACAGAGACCCGTAGACTAACACAGAGACCCGTAGACTAACACAGAGACCCGTAGACTAACACAGAGACCCGTAGACTAACACAGAGACCCGTAGACTAACACAGAGACCCATAGATTCACACAGAGATCCATAGATTCACACAGAGACCTGTAGACTAACACAGAACCCATAGATTCCCACAGAGACCCGTAGACTAACACAGAGACCCGTAGACTAACACAGAGACCCGTAGACTAACACAGAGACCCGTAGACTAACACAGAGACCCGTAGACTAACACAGAGACCCGTAGACTAACACAGAGACCCGTAGACTAACACAGAGACCCGTAGACTAACACAGAGACCCGTAGACTAACACAGAGACCCGTAGATTCACACAGAGACCCGTAGACTCGCACAGAGACCCGTAGACTAACACAGAGACCCGTAGACTAACACAGAGACCCGTAGACTAACACAGAGACCCGTAGACTAACACAGAGACCCGTAGATTCACACAGAGACCCGTAGACTAACACAGAGACCCGTAGACTAACACAGAGACCCGTAGACTCACATAGAGACCCGTAGACTCGCACAGAGACCCGTAGACTCACACAGAGACCCGTAGACTAACACAGATACCCGTAGACTAACACAGAGACCCGTAGATTCACACAGAGACCCGTAGACTAACACAGAAACACTAGACTAACACAGAGACCCATAGACTCACCACACAGAGACCCATAGACTCACACAGAGACCCGTAGACTCACCACACAGAGACCCGTAGACTAACACAGAGACCCGTAGACTAACACAGAGACCCGTAGACTAACACAGAGACCCGTAGACTAACACAGAGACCCGTAGACCCACACAGAGACCCGTAGACTCACACAAAGACCCGTAGACTAACACAGAGACCGGTAGACTAACACAGAGACCCGTAGACTAACACAGAGACCCATAGACTAACACAGAGACCCGTAGATTCACACAGAGACCCGTCGACTAACACAGAGGCCCGTAGACTCACCACACAGAGACCCGTAGACTAACACAGAGACCCGTAGACTAACACAGAGACCCGTAGACTAACACAGAGACCCGTAGACTAACACAGAGACCCGTAGACTCACACAGAGACCCGTAGATTCACACAGAGACCCGTAGACTAACACAGAAACCCGTAGACTAACACAGAGACCCGTAGACTAACACAGAGACCCGTAGACTAACACAGAGACCCGTAGACTAACACAGAGACCCGTAGATTCACACAGAGACCCGTAGACTAACACAGAGACCCATAGACTAACACTGAGACTCATAGATTCACACAGAGACCCGTAGACTAACACAGAGACCCGTAGACTAACACAGAGACCCATAGATTCACACAGAGACCCGTAGACTAACACGGAGACCTGTAGACTCACACAGAGACCCATAGATTCACACAGAGACCCGTAGACTAACACAGAGACCCATAGATTCACACAGAGATCCATAGATTCACACAGAGACCCGTAGGCTAACACAGAGCCCATAGATTCCCACAGAGACCCGTAGACTAACACAGAGACCCGTAGACTAACACAGAGACCCGTAGACTAACACAGAGACCCGTAGACTAACACAGAAACCCGTAGGCTAAGACAGAGACCCATAGACTAACACAGAGACCCGTAGACTAACACAGAGACCCATAGACTAACACAGAGACCCGTAGATTCACACAGAGACCCGTAGACTAACACAGAGACCCGTAGACTCACCACACAGAGACCCGTAGACTAACACAGAGACCCGTAGACTAACACAGAGACCCGTAGACTATCACAGAGACCCGTAGACTAACACAGAGACCCGTAGACTCACACAGAGACCCGTAGATTCACACAGAGACCCGTAGACTAACACAGAGACCCGTAGACTAACACAGAGACCCGTAGGCTAACACAGAGACCCGTAGACTCACACAGAGACCCGTAGACTCACACAAAAACCCATAGACTAACACAGAGACCCGTAGACTAACACAGAGACCCGTAGATTCACACAGAGACCCGTAGATTAACACAGAGACCTGTAGACTAACACAGAGACCCATAGATTCACACAGAGACCCGTAGACTAACACAGAGACCCAGAGATTAACACAGAGACCCATAGATTCACACAGAGATCCGTAGTCTAACACAGAGCCGATAGATTCCCACAGAGACCCGTAGACTAACACAGAGACCCGTAGACTAACACAGAGACCCGTAGACTAACACAGAGACCCGTAGACTAACACAGAGACCCGTAGACTAACACAGAGACCCGTAGATTCACACAGAGACCCGTAGACTAACACAGAAACCCGTAGACTAACACAGAGACCCGTAGACTCACCACACAGAGACCCGTAGACTAACACAGAGACCCGTAGACTCACCACACAGAGACCCGTAGACTAACACAGAGACCCGTAGACTAACACAGAGACCCGTAGACTAACACAGAGACCCGTAGACTAACACAGAGACCCGTAGACCCACACAGAGACCCGTAGACTCACACAAAGACCCGTAGACTAACACAGAGACCCGTAGACTAACACAGAGACCCGTAGACTAACACAGAGACCCGTAGATTCACACAGAGACCCGTAGACTAACACAGAGACCCGTAGACTCACCACACAGAGACCCGTAGACTAACACAGAGACCCGTAGATTAACACAGAGACCCGTAGACTAACACAGAGACCCGTAGACTAACACAGAGACCCGTAGATTCACACAGAGACCCGTAGACTAACACAGAGACCCGTAGACTAACACAGAGACCGTAGACTAACACAGAGACCCGTAGACTCACACAGAGACCCGTAGACTCACACAAAAACCCATAGACTAACACAGAGACCCGTAGACTAACACAGAGACCCGTAGATTCACACAGAGACCCGTAGATTAACACAGAGACCTGTAGACTAACACAGAGACCCATAGATTCACACAGAGACCCGTAGACTAACACAGAGACCCAGAGATTAACACAGAGACCCATAGATTCACACAGAGACCCGTAGACTAACACGGAGACCTGTAGACTCACACAGAGACCCATAGATTCACACAGAGACCCGTAGACTAACACAGAGACCCATAGATTCACACAGAGATCCATAGATTCACACAGAGACCCGTAGACTAACACAGAGCCCATAGATTCCCACAGAGACCCGTAGACTAACACAGAGACCCGTAGACTAACACAGAGACCCGTAGACTAACACAGAGACCTGTAGACTAACACAGAGACCCGTAGACTAACACAGAGACCCATAGATTCACACAGAAACCCATAGATTCACACAGATACCCGTAGACTAACACAGAGACCCATAGATTCACACAGAGACCCGTAGACTAACACAGAGACCCGTAGACTCACACAGAGACCCATAGATTCACACAGAGACCCGTAGACTAACACAGAGACCCATAGATTCACACAGAGACCCGTAGACTAACACAGAGACCCGTAGACTCACACAGAGATCCATAGATTCACACAGAGACCCGTAGACTAACACAGAGCCCATAGATTCCCACAGAGACCCGTAGACTAACACAGAGACCCGTAGACTAACACAGAGACCCGTAGACTAACACAGAGACCCGTAGACTAACACAGAGACCTGTAGACTAACACAGAGACCCGTAGACTAACACAGAGACCCATAGATTCACACAGAAACCCATAGATTCACACAGAGACCCGTAGACTAACACAGAGACCCATAGATTCACACAGAAACCCATAGATTCACACAGAGACCCGTAGATTCACACAGAGACCCATAGATTCACACAGAGACCCGTAGACTAACACAGAGACCCATAGATTCACACAGAGATCCATAGATTCACACAGAGACCCGTAGACTAACACAGAGCCCATAGATTCCCACAGAGACCCGTAGACTAACACAGAGACCCGTAGACTAACACAGAGACCCGTAGACTAACACAGAGACCCGTAGACTAACACAGAGACCCGTAGACTAACACAGAGACCCATAGATTCACACAGAAACCCATAGATTCACACAGACACCCGTAGACTAACACAGAGACCCATAGATTCACACAAAGATCCATAGATTCACACAGAGACCCGTAGGCTAACACAGAGCCCATAGATTCCCACAGAGACCCGTAGACTAACACAGAGACCTGTAGACTAACACAGAGACCCGTAGACTAACACAGAGACCCGTAGACTAACACAGAGACCCGTAGACTAACACAGATACCCGTAGACTAACACAGAGACCCATAGATTCACACAGAAACCCATAGATTCACACAGAGACCCATAGACTAACACAGAGACCCATAGATTCACACAGAGATCCATAGATTCACACAGAGACCCGTAGACTAACACAGAGTCCATAGATTCCCACAGAGACCCGTAGACTAACACAGAGACCCATAGATTCACACAGAGACCCGTAGACTAACACAGAGACCCATAGATTCACACAGGGACCCATAGATTCACACAGAGACCCATAGATTCACACAGAGACGCATAGATTCACACAGAGACCCGTAGACTTAACACAAAGACCCATAGATTCACACAGAGAACTGCTGGACTATCCTACTCACTTCAACAGCCGTCCACCACCCAGCCTGCCCCTCTCTTTACCCCCCCTCGGAGCGGTGCTGGGCCTCCCCTACGTCCGCTCTGCCTCAAACGAGCGTACCTGCTGCTGCAGCTCCTGCTGCTGCTGCGTAGTGAACATCACCGCGGGGGAGACAAAGGCGGTCGGTCAGGGGTGGTGCCACAGTGTTAGGTGTGCGAGTAGCAGCACTCATCCCGACAGTCTGTTGGGGCTACACGGGGCGTGGGGAGTCGTTGTCTATTGCGGTGACATTGTCAGTGAATGTTCTCGATTAAACAAAATTGCTAAACGTTGTTTTGGATTTTTGCGCGTACAATGTTTTAGTTTTTTCCCTGCAACTCATTTCATTGTGAGAATGTGACAATTCAGCGACGGTCGAGTTTCTCGGAGAGTCCCCGACGTGAAGTGAACCTCGTGGCCGGACCCCCCGGGGGTCCCCAATAAACGGAAGCCAAAATCGCCGCCCAATTATTTACTTTTGGGCGACTCCGTCTCCCCCCCCCCCCCCACTAGCACACGCAATAAACGCAGCGAGCCACCGGGAATCAATCCACCGGTGCTCCGCCGAGCACCCCGTCGTCGTCTAAGTCGTCGTCTAAGTCGTCGTCTAAGTCGTCGTCTAAGTCGTCGTCTAAGTCGTCGTCTAAGTCGTCGTCTAAGTCGCGGCCAGAACGGCCGTGGTCACAAAACTTTGATGAGCGCGTGTCGAGCGGAGCTCGTCGAGAGGAAGAGGTCGCCTCGTCGGTCGGCCCTTCAGCGGATGTGAAACGACGTCGCAACGCAGTTCACGCGAGAGCCGGGGGGCGGGGGGGGGCTTATGGGACCCCGGGGTCACCGCCATGAGGGTCAAATGTGTGAAGGTCTCAAGCAGATGCAGAGGGCAGGGGGTGCACGCTGGAGCATACCGGATTGGAGATGCACCAGGGCCCCAGGTGCACAGTGAGACGAGAGAGAGAGAACCGCGCTGGGAGTTGTCACAGCAGCAGCAACAACAGCAACAACAACAGCAGCAGCAACAACAACAGTAACAACAGCAACAACAACAGTAACAACAGTAACAACAACAACAGCAACAACAACAACAGTAACAACAGCAGCAACAACAGTAACAACAACAGCAGCAGCAACAACAGTAACAACAGCAGCAGCAACAAGAACAGTACCAACAACAACAGTAGCAACAACAACAACAGTAACAACAACAGCAACAGCAGCAACAACAGTCTCAATAACAACACCAACAGCAACATCAACAACAGCAACAACGACAACAGCAGCAATAATAGGGGTTTTTCCCCTTTTTTCTGGCAACAAAACTGAAACCTTTTGACAAGGATTCATGTTTACTGCATTAACCACAATGCTTGTGGTCAAAATACAAACAAAACACATACTTCATCATCATTATTAAAACACACACTATGATAATATATACGTGGCATTGTCCTTGAAACTGATTGGTCCACACCAAGGGACGGCTTTCTTTTGAGCTTGATTGGTCCACACCAAGGGACGGTTTTCTTTTGAGCCTCAACCCAATTGGTGCTCGACCAGAGGACGCCAAAAGGCGTCACACAGCTCAATCAGTTAAAAGGACAATGCCACATATATTATCAGTGTGTTTTTTTGTGCATTTTGACCGCAAGTTTTGTGGTTAATGCAGTGACATGAATCCTTGTAAAAAAAGTTTCAGTTTTGTTGCCAGAAAAAATGGGAAAACCCTACTATTATTACATGTTGGTACTGGCAAAGGAGGTTTAATGAACAACAGCAGCAGTTAAGGGGCCGTCCATAAATGACGTCACGCACCTGGGGGGGGGGGGGGGGTCAGACATTTGTGACGATGTGTGACGAGGGGGAGGTTGAGAAATGTGACGTCACATCAAAATGCACAACTTTAAATAAATATAGAATTGTTATAACAACACGAACTGTTATAACAACACTCCTACAACATCGAAGTGCAGCGCCACATGAACAACGCACTGCAATGACAACAATAGTTTAAAGCGATTTGAAGCATGTTTTATTTTCCAAATGTAAATATGGTTTTGGGGCTGTGGGGGGGGGCAGAGCTTTGTGACGTCATATTTGACTTTTCGTGACGCCGTGTGACGAGGTGGGGGGAGGGAGTCAGGATGAAAACATTTCGATTTTCCTGAAACAGAGTCCGGGAAATATCCCGTGATGTCATACGGAATTAAAACCAGTCTTGCGTTAAAGTTTACACCAAACACTCGTGGTATATAACAACATAACAAAATGCAGAACTAAGCTGGCTCTACAGACTCTAACAAAAATCATTAAAACTAAGTTATTCAGATGATTTTCAACCATGTGCTAAACAAGAACGTGCTATTAAAATGGAATGAAGGGCTTTCACTGTTAAACCGTGCCTCAGATTTCATCTGTGGCCGGTTCAGGGCAGCCAGGTAAAAGCCATGGCAGGTGAGGTTGCCTTTGGTGGTGGTGCTTCAAGTCAGTCTCGCAGCCACGTTTTAGGCCGTGGCTGCTACAGGCAGATAGCAGTCACCTCACAGCGTGGCTGCCGCAATCTCTACGGTAGCTGGCATGGCAGAGAGTGCACTCGTGGCAAGTCAGGTTAGCTTACAGCAGACCATACCTATTGAGGCATGGCGGGTCTTGTATATGTTGAGTTAATGGCAAGTCGAGTCGCGCTTGGGCTGTGTCAGTGGTAGTGGCCCTTGGCAGTTGAATGGGTCGGTGCTTGTCCCTGACAAGTCCATGGGTTCAGTGGCAGACTGTGGTAGTGCTTGGTATTTGGAATGTGTCGCTCGCAGACCGTGGCAAGTGGAATGGCTTAGTAGCTGACTGGGACATTCCACGGCACGTGGAGAGAGTCAGTGGCTGGCAGCTGTGGCGGTCCGTGGTGGTCCGTGGCAGTTTCACGGAGATCCGGGGTGGAGTGGCGTCAGCTTTGGCACGTTTAGAGAGGCCAGGACGCAAGGTCGGACCTGATTTGAAATATTTTGACGGCACGACAGGCGGGTTCAACGGTGTTGTTGGGGTCAGGCTACGAGAGTAACAAATGCGAACTCACATTTCACCTTTTTGTTAAGTCGTCGTTATTTTTGGCGACTGCCACGGCATGGAGAGGCCTTCGTCCGTGAGTGGACGGCAAAATATCGGGGGGATTTTTAAACATTATATTAAAGTTACTCCGAGGATTACACGTATTTAGTTGCCATGCGACCATTGACTTCCTCCGAAGTAATTAGAAGAATGTCTTCATTTGGAGTCACAATTAGACTTTAAAAAGCATTCTTTTTTTGCATCCCTTTTTGTGTTTTTCTGCCTCCTTCGAAGAGTTTTGTGTCTGCTCCATCGGCATTTCTGACGTGCTCTATCCACTGCTAGATGAAGGCCACCCCAAAGCTGTCGCCATCCCTCACGGTCACACAACAATGAATTTAGCACACGCTTCCATATCCTCGCTCCGTCCCCGCAGTTGACGTCCACGTGTTGCCACTCCGTCGCGAGCCTCGCTTACGAGGCGATAACACTCAGCACTGCGAGGTCCACACCATCTCGCGGTCTCACAACCTACATCACCTGGAAAGCTCTGGTGGTCATCACTTATCAAAGTACTTAGCAGGCTTAAAAAAAAAACCCTGATTAGCTTCCTAGACCCAGTGGAGATCAGGCACATTCATGGATGGTTTCATCGTGGGGGAAAACGTGAAAGTAAATGCCGAGTTAGAAACACGTGTGCTTTGTGCCGGTCGTGGTCCAATGCTTTATCCTTACCTGGAGGAACCCACTTGGGTTTACGCGATGCCGTGGCACAAGCAGTGACACTGCCTTTGTTGAGGACAGGCAGCGGGGGGGGGGGGGGGGGGCGGGAGCTGTGTTTCGGCGATTGTCGAGGTGCAGGATCTGGCCCAACATTCGCCCTGGCTCCACGTGCCGCGCCCTTTGCACTGCTGGCCCTGACCACGGCTGCTGCGGTCCCTCTCCTGGTGGCGGGAGTGGCGGTGGCCGTGGCGGTCCTGGGTGCCTTGAACCTCTTGACGTGTGAAGGTCGGCACGGCGTACATGGGGGTGGATGGCCAGCACCATGCCTGGAATTGCACCAGGTACTTATTTGAGGCTGAGTCGACCTCGGAGAGGCCCAGGACTGGTTCAGAAAGCCGCAAATCTGTAGAATCTCATACCGGGTGCATCGTCAGTGTTTACGGTGGCACTGCCGGGAAGACACCACAATTTCCGTCTGATCACCAGCGGGGGCAAGGACCTTCTTAAGCTCCCTCTCAAAGAGACGCTCATCCGGGGATGGTCTGCGCAGAGTGGGGCAAAGTGCGATTGAAGAGTGTGCTCCTAATCTCAGCTCGTTACCTGTATAAAAGACACCTGGGAGCCAGAAATCTTTCTTATTGAGGGGGGTCAAATACTTATTTCCCTCATTAAAATGCAAATCAATTTATAAAATTTTTGACATGCGTTTTTCTGGATTTTGTTGTTATTCTGTCTCTCACTGTTCAAATAAACCTACCATTAAAATTATAGACTGATCATTTCTTCGTCAGTGGGCAAACGTACAAAATCAGCAGGGGATCAAATACTTTTTTCCCTCACTGTAGCAAGTTTCACGGCAGTGCCTACCCATCTGCAAACAAAGGCGATTTTCAACCAGTGACATTGACGCTGCATTGAAACTCGTCATGATCGATTAACATGACACCGGTCCAAATCAATTAACGTAAAGTTACGCCAATTAAATGCCGTAACACGGAGCCCGACCAACACTGTCCCAACTGATCCGACGTACCGATGTCATCGATTGACGCGGTACTATGCCGATCAGTCAACGTGACGCAGCGTTTGGCCACCATCGGTCAATTAACATCGATGCGCCAAACCAATCGCATCTCTGATTAGCACGGTTGGCTACGTACGGCGCGAAAGAAGTTCAACGTACACGCGTAATCAATTAAGGACGATCAATTAACATTACACCATGACAATAATTTGGGCGAGCCCATGTATAAATCGATTAAAATTTGCCAACGATTTACATTGTTCATTAACAGTGTCAAATAAGCAATTAACGTTGTAAATCAAATCAATCAACAGTAGCAATTAATTAAGTTGCAGTGGCAATGAAATAACAGTGGCAATCAATTAACAGTGCCAATCAATTAACACAAGCGTGGTCACCACATCTACGCCTCTAAGTGTAGTGATTGTAGCATCACCACTGTGCACACATGCACACGTGTGACGTCAATATGCGGGGGAGCGTCATTACCACGCGGGTCCACACACACACATGACGTCATCCCGGCTGGAGGCGGGAATGACGTCAGGGCCGGGTCTGGACTCGGGAGGTCACGAGGGTGGTGTGAGGTCGTGGCACTCTCCGTGACCCCGGCTGGACACGTGACTGGACCCCAGTGGGGGCCGGGGGCCTAGGGGGCACCTCGGGGGGCACGTGGACAGCAGGAGGGGGGCTTCGAGAGGGTCCTCGAAGGGAGGCGTGGCCGGGCCGGGGCCCGCCAAGGCCCATATAAGCAGCCTCCTCACGAGGTTCGAGGCTGCCCATATCAAGAATGAAGATGCATCGTGAAGACGCCAAGAAGAGTCAAGCCTCCAATCAGCGGACCTGCCAGTAGCCCACCTGGCTGGGTCACGCTAGAGTATCTGAGAAGTGTGTGTTAGCTAGAGTAGGTCGGTGGTCACCACCCTACAGACCTGCCAGTAGCCCACCTGGCTGGGTCACGCTAGAGTATCTGAGAAGTGTGTGTTAACTAGAGTAAGTCGGTGGTCACCACCCTATGCGTAATATAAGAGTTAACTGTTGCCCTCAAAGGCGTAGGACACATCCAAGCAGACGTTGCGAGAGCCGAAATAGCCACTATTCTTAAGAATGCTAAGAAACCGATTAGTAACATCAGCAAAAATGAACGCTCTGAATTCGCGAATTTAAAAAACAGAAGTGATATAGTCATCCTCTCAGCCGATAAAGGCAACGCTACTGTTATTATGGATAAAGATTCATACAACAACAAAATCCAAAATCTGCTCAACGATGGAAGTTACTCAAAAATAAAAAAATGACCCTACTAATAGCCTAGAGATGAAAACCAACAAGATCATCACAAGTTCGACCTCCCTAATCGACCCAACTAAACGTTCCATCCCTAAAACCTTCTGCTGCAAGACCCCCTAGATTCTATGGTCTTCCCAAGATTCATAAAGAAGGCACCCCACTACGACCCTTCGTATCCACGACCAACTCCCCTGCCTATAGACTAGCCCGTTTTCTGTCAGATACCTTGCTGCCTTTCACTGGCAAGACTGTCTCAGCAGTACTTAACTCAGCCCAATTGGTCTCTATGGTCAAAGACGTTGTACTGTCCCCTGACGATATCCTTGTCAGCTTCGATGTGGTCTCTTTGTTCACCAAGGTCCCAGTACCTGATACCATTGAAATAATTGAAAATTTGGTCCAACATGGACTAGACCCCGACACACCTGCACTGGTTAGGCACTGACTCAACAATACCTACTTTACTTGGAATGGCTCCTTCTACAAACAAAATGAGGGTACCCCCATGGGATCCCCCTTATCACCAGTGATAGCCAATATTTTCATGGAGAAATTTGAATAAGACGCCATCCAGACTTCCACCCTCAGACCTTCCCTGTGGAAGAGATATGTGGATGACACTTTCGTCATTTGGCCACATGGCCTCCCAGCTCTGAACCTTTTCCTACACCACATCAATTCCAGACATCCCGCCATCAAATTCACCATGGAAGTGGAGAAAGATGGCAAGCTACCATTCTTAGATGTTCTGTTTGAGAGGAGACCTGATGGCTCATTGGGGCATTCTGTCTACAGGAAACCCACCCACACAGATTCCTACTTGAAACGTGATTCCCACCACCACCCAGCCCAAAATAATTTTCTCATCAAAACTTTATACCATAGGGCTCATTGCATTTCGGACCAACACCACCTGACCAGTGAATTAAAACATGTACACCTGGCCCTCAAAAGGAATGGTTACTCTGACCGTACCATCCGCAAAGCTGTCTCTCCCTCCATACAGAAACAACCACTTGATACTCCGGTCAAAACCATCACACTTCCATATATAGCAGGCGTTACTAAAAAGATTTCCAAAATTCTAAACAAACACAAGATCCAGGTCCGGTTCAATACAGTACACAAAATTCGTGATCTGATCCCATCCGTGAAGGATGTCATTCCTGATTTACAGTACCCCGGGGTTTACAAATTGAGTTGTACCTGCGGTGATTGCTATATCGGTGAGACAAAGCGACATGTCTCTGACCGAATTCGCGAGCACAAATCAGATTTGAAACACGGCAAAACGAATTCTTCTGCCGTGGCTGATCACTGTTACAACGCTGTGAGGGATCACGATATAATTTTCTCCGATACCAAGGTTCTTTGCAAACCCACGGGCTTTTATCAGAGATTTGTTCATGAAGCAATTCAGATCTACAAACACAGACACAATTTCAACCGAGTGGATGGTTTCAAATTAAGCAACCATTGGAAAGATGTTCTAAATAGAACTAAACATTAAACTAATTTCAATGGTACAGTATATTTTTCAAGTAGTGGTACCCCAAACTTTCGCAGCTCTTATAAATTCCCTTTTCACACCATCAATAGGTAAACTCCCCCCCCCCCCCCGCGCCAAACGGCAAGTCCACCGGCACGTACACCACCTCTTTCCTAAAATCCGACGATCAAATGCTAATTTTTATGCTAATTTCTTTGTCAGAACACCTTGTTTGCTCGCACACAGTTTAAAGGTCCGCTGTCTGAGCGTGGTTGTGTTTCGCTAAATTCTCCTGTTTGATGAGTACTAGGTGCCTCGGTGAATGTATATGCTCTGACTTTAACATAGCTATTTCTGTGACCAGTTACAAGCTAATCACTCAGCTATTTCAATGCTAAATTCTATGCTAATTCCTTTGTCAAGGGGTACCTCTGCGGATGTGTATACTTTAACTTAGCTATTTCAATGAGCCATTTCAATGCTAAATTCTATGCTAATTCCTTTGTCAAGGCGCTTGGTGTTTTCTTCTCACACAGCTTAAAGGTCGTGGCTTCTTCCACTCCAGCGCTGTCCTCCAGACAGTCTCGTCCCTTCACCTGATGAAGGCCGCTTGTGTTGTGGCCGAAACGTCGTGATTTTTTGTTATTTTATTTTCACCTACGTGACTTTACCCAATAGAACCAAAGAGTATGGATCCTAGCAGTCACGAAAGCTTTAAATCTAGAAAGGAGCGTGTCTCGTCCCCGGAAGTGACGTCATGCCACCTGCTGCCGCGTGACGTCACGAGGTAACAGGAAGCTATCGCTTCCTGCACTGAAATCCGAGGTGAGAAATTCTCATTGCTGTTGTGGTTGTTGTGGTGGTGGTTGTGGTGGTGGTTGTTGTTTACCAAGGTAGAGCCTCGCTCTCTCTCGTAGGGATGTCAGTTGAGTAGCAGCGAGCATGGGAATCGATGTCCAGTTTGGAACTTTACAACGCGGGGCCTAGCCACGCTGGGCCTTGCCTCCTGCCCTCGCCTGATTGCGTTCACTTTAATTATCTCGCTTAAATTTTGATTTAAAGCTTTCGTGACTGCAGTAATTCATATTCTTAGTTTTTTCGGTAAAGTCACGTTGAAGAGAAACAACAAAAATAACAAAATATATATAAAACAATAAAAAATTCTCACGACGTTTCGACCATAACTCAAACGGTCATCATCAGGTGTGTCGGTTTGCATAAATTTATTTAGAAAACGGCATATTTATTTATTTATATATATAAAAATAACGTTTGCGTCACGCGCAACGATTGGCTGTTTGCCAGGACTAGTCCATCTATTTTTTGAAAAGAGGAGGGGGGAGACGAAATTTGTTTTTATGTATGCTGTCTGAAAGCCACTGTAAGCGTGAACAATCAATCAAGAACTGAAATGATTTATCAAATCTTTCCAATGATTGCTAAGATAGAATCCATCTTCTCGGTTGAAATTGTCTCTGTGTTTGTATATGTGGATAGCCTCATGAACGAATCTCTCATGGAAGCCAGATGGCTTACAAAGAACCTCCGTCTTGGAAAAGTCAATGGCATGTGAGCCTACTGAATTAGAACAATGATCTGCTACGGCCGAGGTGTTGGTCCTACCGTGTTTAAGGTCTGCTTTATGTTCACGAATGCGGTCCGAGATATGGCGTTTGGTTTCTCCAATGTAACTACTACCACAGAGGCAACTTAGTTTGTAGACACCAGGGTATTGTATGTCCGGAATCACATCTTTTACAGACGGAACCAGATCACGGATTTTATGTAATGTGTTGAAACGGACCTGGATCTTGTGTTTATTCAAGATTTTGGAGATCTTTTTTGTGATCCCAGCAATGTAGGGTAAAGTGATGGTTTTGAAAGGCTCCTCAAGAGGGTTCTTCTTCATGGTTTGAGTGATAGCTTTGCGGATTGTATAGTCGGAGTAACCATTAGCCCTAAGAGCTTGGTGTACGTGCTTGAGTTCACTGCTTATGTGTTCCTGGTCGGATATGCATTGGGCTCTATGATACAGAGTCTTGATGAGAGAATTCTTCTGTGATGGATGGTGGTGGGAATCCGGTTTCAGATAAGCATCCGTATGGGTAGCTTTCCTGTAGACAGAGTGGCTCATTGAACCATCAGGTCTCTTTTTAATTAGGACATCCAAAAAAGGTATCTTGCCATCTATTTCGACTTCCATGGTAAATCTGATGGCTGGGTGTATGGAATTGATGTGGTCGAAGAATTGGTCTAGAGCAGGCCGGCCATGTGGCCAGATGACAAAAGTGTCATCCACGTACCTCTTCCATAAGGTTGGGCGCAGAGTGGCAGTCTGGATGGCGTCAGTCTCAAATTTCTCCATGAAAATGTTAGCTATAACTGGAGAAAGGGGGGAGCCCATTGGGGTGCCCTCAGTTTGTTTGTAGAAAGTTCCATTCCAAGTGAAGTATGTATTGGTTAAACAGTGTCTCACCAGGGGGGGTACCTCAGTGTTTAGTCCTTGATGAACCAAGTCTTCAATGATTGCAATGGTGTCAGGTACAGGAACCTTGGTGAATAAAGAAACTACATCAAAACTGACAAGCAGGTCGTCTGGGGACAGGGAAATACCCTTGATTGTTGATACCAGGTGAGTAGAATTTTGTACCGCAGAGGTGGTCTTTCCAGTGAAAGGACGCAGGATTTCAGACAAAAAACGAGCTAGTTTGTAGGTGGGGGAGCTGATAGTAGAGACTATGGGACGAAGAGGTGTATCAACTTTATGTATTTTTGGTAAGCCGTATAATCTTGGTGGCCTGGCAGCAGAAGGTTTCAACGAAAACTGTTTAGATTGATCAATTAATGCGGTTGAATCAGAAATTATTTTGTTGGTTTGTGTGACGAGGCTGTTGGTGGGATCTCTTTTTATTTTTGTATAACTACCATCGTCGAGTAATTCTTTAATTTTGTTGTTGTATTCTATTTTATCCATGATAACAGTAGCATTGCCTTTGTCAGCTGAGAGAACTACAATATCATTCCTCTTTTTAAATTTATATAATTCAAAACGCTCATCTTTGCTGAGGTTGCTAGCTGGCATCTTAGCGTTTTTGAGGGTTGCAGCGATTTCAGATCTTGCTACGTCTGCAGCGATGTGACCCAGGCCCCTGAGAGCAACGTCTACTTGGGCAATTATATCATTAACTGGTATGTGTTTAGGTGTGACTGCAAAGTTTAGACCTTTAGCTAAAACGGATTTCAGACCATCGGAAATAGAACTGTTACTGCGATTAATTACGACTTTATTAACGTCTAACTTTTTGGTGTGTGGGCCGGTCTTTTGTTGAAGAGGAGGTTAAATTTGGAAATCAGGTTTTCCTTACATTTGGTCGACATAGTAGCAGCTGAAGAGGCAGTCATATTGTCTACATGTTCCCAATCCGATGTGGACATTATTGCCGTCAATGATAAGTGTGATTTGTAGAGTGTCTTGTCTAACTGATCTAGTTCTGTGCGTATAAGTCTGATTTTTTCTGAGATAAGAGCTAAGCTAGTTTTGAAAAGAATTCGTTTCGCATTAGAAGAAGTTACAGTAGCAGAGGTGAGTGTAAATGCGATTGGTATTACCCCAGAGTCGCGGCATCTCTTCAGGAAGGTGAGAGACTCGATCAGCTGAGCTTTCTTATCCCGGAGTTTGTTGAAGGATCTTAAAGTTATGTGAAAACCCTCCCCGTAGAGGCGATTAAATTTTGATTTAAAGCTTTCGTGACTGCAGTAATTCATATTCTTAGTTTTTTCGGTAAAGTCACGTTGAAGAGAAACAACAAAATAACAAAATATATCATAGTATCATAGAGCCCAATGCATATCCGACCAGGAACACATAAGCAGTGAACTCAAGCACGTACACCAAGCTCTTAGGGCTAATGGTTACTCCGACTATACAATCCGCAAAGCTATCACTCAAACCATGAAGAAGAACCCTCTTGAGGAGCCTTTCAAAACCATCACTTTACCCTACATTGCTGGGATCACAAAAAAGATCTCCAAAATCTTGAATAAACACAAGATCCAGGTCTGTTTCAACACATTACATAAAATCCGTGATCTGGTTCCGTCTGTAAAAGATGTGATTCCGGACATACAATACCCTGGTGTCTACAAACTAAGTTGCCTCTGTGGTAGTAGTTACATTGGAGAAACCAAACGCCATATCTCGGACCGCATTCGTGAACATAAAGCAGACCTTAAACACGGTAGGACCAACACCTCGGCCGTAGCAGATCATTGTTCTAATTCAGTAGGCTCACATGCCATTGACTTTTCCAAGACGGAGGTTCTTTGTAAGCCATCTGGCTTCCATGAGAGATTCGTTCATGAGGCTATCCACATATACAAACACAGAGACAATTTCAACCGAGAAGATGGATTCTATCTTAGCAATCATTGGAAAGATTTGATAAATCATTTCAGTTCTTGATTGATTGTTCACGCTTACAGTGGCTTTCAGACAGCATACATAAAAACAAATTTCGTCTCCCCCCTCCTCTTTTCAAAAAATAGATGGGCTAGTCCTGGCAAACAGCCAATCGTTGCGCGTGACGCAAACGTTATTTTTATATATAGAAATAAATAAATATGCCGTTTTCAAAATAAATTTATGCAAACCGACACACCTGATGATGACCGTTTGAGTTATGGTCGAAACGTCGTGAGAATTTTTTAGTGTTTTATATATATTTTGTTATTTTGTTGTTTCTCTTCAACGTGACTTTACCGAAAAAACTAAGAATATCTCGCTTAAGTTTAATTTGTCTTCACCCGGCTCGCCACTTTGTAACTTTGTTTTATTGTAAATATTCACGCAGTTTTTATTTTTTTCACCAGGCCAAGCCCACTTTAGCTGCTATACCGCTCTTGTTATCAGAAGCGACCTGCCCACAACAACAATAACAACAAGGTGGGAATTGATAATTGGTTTTTTACCCTTTTATCTGGCAACAAAACTTACACCTTTTTAACAAGGAGTCATGTTTACATTGACCACAATACCTGCGGTCGGAAAGCAAACACTAAACAACAACTCTGATAATGTATTGGCACTGTCCTTGAAATTGATTGGTCCACACCCGAGACAGCTTTCTTTAGAGCCTCGTCTCACGTTGGTGTTGGACCAGAAGACAATGCACCACAGTGCCACATACATTATCAGAGTTGTTGTTTTGTGTTTGCGTTCCGACCACAGGTATTGTGGTCAATGTAAACATGACTCCATGTAAAATAGGTGTCAGTTTTGTTGCCAGATGAAAGGGTAAAAAACCAATCATTTTGTTACTGGCAAATGAGGTTTCCAATGGTGTAAGGTGGGGCTTGTCAACAGCGTGGTGGTGTTCACTCTAGACGCGTTGGCGGTGTTCACTCTAGACGCGTTGGCGGTGTTCACTCTAGACACGTGGCGGTGTTCACTCTAGACGCGTAGTGGTGTTCACTCTAGATGTGTGGTGGTGTTCACTCTAGACACGTGGCGGTGTTCACTCTAGACACGTGGCAGTGTTCACTCTAGACGCTTGGTGGTGTTCACTCTAGACGCGTGGCGGTGTTCATTCTCTACATGTAGAGGGGAGACCGGGGGATCGTGAAGGAAATCCACACAACCACGGGGAGAGAGAGAGAAACGCAGCCTCGGCTGTGTTGATTGATCCTCAATTAACTACTTGGTGGAGTGAGGAAGCATTAATACTGAGCAGGTGAAGGTGGCCAGGCGTGGGTCTGGACACACCACCACCTGTGAACCATGCCAGTGTGTGACAGTGGTGGAGCCAGTGGGGGGTGGGGTGGCACGTGCCTCCCCAACGATCCGATTGAAATCCCTCATTTTGATAGAATCATTGGGGTTTATTAGTAACGAGCTTCACTACCCAGCTTCGCCCGGGACTTGGATTCTTGTCTTTGGTTATCTTCGCATTCCCTTCTATTTCACTGAAAAACCCTGCAAAAAATTGATGCTTGCAAGAAAGAAAAAAGCCGAAACAAATCAATTTTAGATTTAAAGCTTTCGTGACTGCTAGGATACTCTTTGGTTCTATTGTGTAAAGTCACGTAGGTGAAAATAAAATAACAAAAAATCACGATGTTTCGGCCACAACACAAGCGGCCTTCATCAGGTGAAGGGACGAGACTGTCTGGAGGACAGCGCTGGAGTGGGAGAAGCCACGGTTAGATCACGACCATTAAGCTGTGTGAGAAGAAAAACACAAAACGCCTTGACAAAGGAATTAGCATTGAAATGGCTCATTGAAATAGCTAAGTTAAAGTATACACATCCGCAGAGGTACCCCTTGACAAAGGAATTAGCATAGAATTTAGCATTGAAATAGCTGAGTGATTAGCTTGTAACCTGTCACAGAAATAGCTATGTTAAAGTCAGAGCATATACATTCACCGAGGCACCTAGTACTCATCAAACAGGAGAATTTAGCGAAACACAACCACGCTCAGACAGCGGACCTTTAGACTGTGTGCGAGCAAACAAGGTGTTCTGACAAAGAAATTAGCATAAAAATTAGCATTTGATTGGCGGATTTTAGGAAAGAGGTGGTGTACGTGCCGTTTGGCGCGGGGGGAAGGGTGGGAGGGGGAGTTTACCTATTGATGGTGTGAAAAGGGAACTTATAAGAGCTGCGAAAGTTTGGGGTACCACTACTTGAAAAATATACTGTACGATTGAAATTAGTTTAATGTTTAGTTCGATTTAGAACACCTTTCCAATGGTTGCTTTATTTGAAACCATCCTCTCGGTTCAAATTGTGTCTGTGTTTGTAGATCTGAATTGCTTCATGAACAAATCTCTGATAAAAGCCCGTGGGTTTGCAAAGAACCTTGGCATCGGAGAAAATTATATCGTGATCCCCCACAGCGTTGTAAAAGTGATCATCCACGGCAGAAGAATTCGTTTTGCCGTGTTTCAAATCTGATTTGTGCTCGCGAATTCGGTCAGAGACATGTCGCTTTGTCTCACCGATATAGCAATCACCGCAGGTACAACTCAATTTGCAAACCCCGGGGTACTGTAAATCAGGAATGACATCCTTCACGGATGGGATCAGATCACGAATTTTGTGTACTGTATTGAACCGGACCTGGATCTTGTGTTTGTTTAGAATTTTGGAAATCTTTTTAGTAACGCCTGCTATATATGGAGGTGTGATGGTTTTGACCGGAGTATCAAGTGGTTGTTTCTGTATGGAGGGAGAGACAGCTTGGCGGATGGTACGGTCAGAGTAACCATTCCTTTTGAGGGCCAGGTGTACATGTTTTAATTCACTGGTCAGGTGGTGTTGGTCCGAAATGTAGTGAGCCCTATGGTATAAAGTTTTGTTGAGAAAATTCTTTTGGGCTGGGTGGTGGTGGGAATCACGTTTCAAGTAGGAATCTGTGTGGGTGGGTTTCCTGTAGACAGAATGCCCCAATGAGCCATCAGGTCTACTCTCAAAAAGAACATCTAAGAATGGTAGCTTGCCATCTTTCTCCACTTCCATTTTGAATTTGATGGCGGGATGTCTGGAATTGATGTGGTGTAGGAAAAGGTTCAGAGCTGGGAGGCCATGTGGCCAAATGACGAAAGTGTCATCCACATATCTCTTCCACAGGGAAGGTCTGAGGGTGGAAGTCTGGATGGCGTCTGATTCAAATTTCTCCATGGAAATATTGTCTATCACTGGTGATAAGGGGGATCCCATGGGGGTACCCTCATTTTGTTTGTAGAAGGAGCCATTCCAAGTAAAGTAGGTATTGTTGAGGCAGTGCCTAACTAGTGCAGGTGTGTCGGGGTCTAGTCCATGTTGGACCAAATTTTCAATTATTTCAATGGTATCAGGTACTGGGACCTTGGTGAACAAAGAGACCACATCGAAGCTGACAAGGATATCGTCAGGGGACAGTACAACGTCTTTGACCATAGAGACCAATTGGGCTGAGTTAAGTACTGCTGAGGCGGTCTTGCCAGTGAAAGGCAGCAAGGTATCTGACAGAAAACGGGCTAGTCTATAGGTAGGGGAGTTGATCGTGGATACGATGGGTCGAAGTGGGGTGCCTTCTTTATGAATCTTGGGAAGACCATAGAATCTAGGGGGTCTTGCAGCAGAAGGTTTTAGGGAGGGACGTTTAGTTGGGTCGATTAGGGAGGTCGAACTTGTGATGATCTTGTTGGTTTTTATCGCTAGGCTATTGGTAGGGTCATTTTTTTTATTTTTGAATAACTTCCATCGTTGAGCAGATTCTGGATTTTGTTGTTGTATGAATCTTTATCCATAATAACAGTAGCGTTGCCTTTATCGGCTGAGAGGATGACTATATCACTTCTGTTTTTTAAATTCGCGAGTTCAGAGCGTTCATTTTTGCTGATGTTACTAATGGGTTTCTTAGCATTCTTAAGAATAGTGGCTATTTCAGCTCTCGCAACGTCTGCTTGGATGTGTCCTATGCCTTTGAGGACTACATCGACCTGAGAGATGATATCATCTATTGGTATGTGTTTTGGGGTGACAGCAAAATTTAGTCCCCTAGCCAGTACTGTTTTCAGATTGTCCGAAATCGGGGTGCTACTCTGATTAATGACGATTTTGTTAACATCTAGTTTTGTTATATGTGGAACTGGGTTCTTCTTTGATAGGTGGTTGAATTTAGAAATCAGGTTAGCTTTACATTTGACTGACAGTGACTCAGCAGAAGAAGCAGTCATGTTGTCTACGTGATTCCAATCAGAAGGTGACATTTTTTGCGTTAACATTAAATGGGCTTGTAGGAGAGTCCTGTCTAAAGTATCGAGTTCAAATCGGAGTAGCCTTATCCTCTCTGAGATTAAAGATAGGCTGGCCTTAAGCAGAATCTGTTTAGAATTCGGAGAAGATACAGCAGCAGAAGTGAGTGTGAAAGCGATGGGTATTACTTTGTGATCGCGGCATCTTTTGAGGAAGGTCAGCGTCTCGATGAGTTGCGACTTCTTGTCCCGTTGTCTGTTAAAAGCTCTAACAGATCGGTGAAAGCCCTCCCCATAGAGGTTATCAATTCTAGATTTAAAGCTTTCGTGACTGCTAGGATCCATACTCTTTGGTTCTATTGGGTAAAGTCACGTAGGTGAAAATAAAATAACAAAAAATCACGACGTTTCGGCCACAACACAAGCGGCCTTCATCAGGTGAAGGGACGAGACTGTCTGGAGGACAGCGCTGGAGTGGGAGAAGCCACGCTTAGATCACGACCTTTAAGCTGTGTGAGAAGAAAAACACAAAGCGCCTTGACAAAGGAATTCGCATATAATTTAGCATTGAAATGGCTCTTTGAAATAGTTAAGTTAAAGTATACACATCCGCAGAGGTACCCTTTGACAAAGGAATTAGCATAGAATTTAGCATTTAAATAGCTGAGTGATTAGCTTGTAACTGGTCACAGAAATAGCTATGTTAAAGTCAGAGCATATACATTCACCGAGGCACCTAGTACGCATCAAACCTGAGAATTTAGCGAAACACAACCACGCTCAGACAGCGGACCTTTAAACTGTGTGCGAGCAAACAAGGTGTTCTGACAAAGAAATTAGCATAAAAATTAGCATTTGATTGGCGGATTTTAGGAAAGAGGTGGTGTACGTGCCGTTTGGCACGGGGGGGGGGGGGGGGGAAGGGTGGGAGGGGGAGTTTACCTATTGATGGTGTGAAAAGGGAATTCATAAGAGCTGCGAAAGTTTGGGGTACCACTACTTGAAAAATATACTGTACCATTGAAATTAGTTTAATGTTTAGTTCGATTTAGAACACCTTTCCAATGGTTGCTTAATTTGAAACCATCCTCTCAGTTGAAATTGTGTCTGTGTTTGTAGATCTGAATTGCTTCATGAACAAATCTCTGATAAAAGCCCGTGGGTTTGCAAAGAACCTTGGTATCGGAGAAAATTATATTGTGATCCCCCACAGCGTTGTAAAAGTGATCATCCACGGCAGAAGAATTCGTTTTGCCGTGTTTCAAATCTGATTTGTGCTCGCGAATTCGGTCAGAGACATGTCGCTTTGTCTCACCGATATAGCAATCACCGCAGGTACAACTCAATTTGTAAACCCCGGGGTACTGTGAATCAGGAATGACATCCTTCACGGATGGGATCAGATCACGAATTTTGTGTACTGTATTGAACCGGACCTGGATCTTGTGTTTGTTTAGAATTTTGGAAATCTTTTTAGTAACGCCTGCTATATATGGAAGTGTGATGGTTTTGACCGGAGTATCAAGTGGTTGTTTCTGTATGGAGGGAGAGACAGCTTGGCGGATGGTACGGTCAGAGTAACCATTCCTTTTGAGGGCCAGGTGTACATGTTTTAATTCACTGGTCAGGTGGTGTTGGTCCGAAATGTAATGAGCCCTATGGTATAAAGTTTTGATGAGAAAATTCTTTTGGGCTGGGTGGTGGTGGGAATCAGGTTTCAAGTAGGAATCTGTGTGGGTGGGTTTCCTGTAGACAGAATGCCCCAATGAGCCATCAGGTCTACTCTCAAACAGAACATCTAAGAATGGTAGCTTGCCATCTTTCTCCACTTCCATTTTGAATTTGATGGCGGGATGTCTGGAATTGATGTGGTGTAGGAAAAGGTTCAGAGCTGGGAGGCCATGTGGCCAAATGACGAAAGTGTCATCCACATATCTCTTCCACAGGGAAGGTCTGAGGGTGGAAGTCTGGATGGCGTCTGATTCAAATTTCTCCATGGAAATATTGGCTATCACTGGTGATAAGGGGGGTCCCATGGGGGTACCCTCATTTTGTTTGTAGAAGGAGCCATTCCAAGTAAAGTAGGTATTGTTGAGGCAGTGCCTAACCAGTGCAGGTGTGTCGGGGTCTAGTCCATGTTGGACCAAATTTTCAATTATTTCAATGGTATCAGGTACTGGGACCTTGGTGAACAAAGAGACCACATCGAAGCTGACAAGAAATATCGTCAGGGGACAGTACGTCTTTGACCATAGAGACTAAATGGGCTGAGTTAAGTACTGCTGAGGCGGTCTTGCCAGTGAAAGGCAGCAAGGTATATGACAGAAAACGGGCTAGTCTATAGGTAGGGGAGTTGATCGTGGATACGATGGGTCGAAGTGGGGTGCCTTCTTTATGAATCTTGGGAAGACCATAGAATCTAGGGGGTCTTGCAGCAGAAGGTTTTAGGGAGGGACGTTTAGTTGGGTCGATTAGGGAGGTCGAACTTGTGATGATCTTGTTGGTTTTTATCGCTAGGCTATTAGTAGGGTCATTTTTTATTTTTGAATAACTTCCATCGTTGAGCAGATTCTGGATTTTGTTGTTGTATGAATATTTATCCATAATAACAGTAGCGTTGCCTTTATCGGCTGAGAGGATGACTATATCACTTCTGTTTTTTAAATTCGCGAGTTCAGAGCGTTCATTTTTGCTGATGTTACTAATGGGTTTCTTAGCATTCTTAAGAATAGTGGCTATTTCAGCTCTCGCAACGTCTGCTTGGATGTGTCCTATGCCTTTGAGGGCTACATCGACCTGAGAGATGATATCATCTATTGGTATGTGTTTTGGGGTGACAGCAAAATTTAGTCCCCTAGCCAGTACTGTTTTCAGATTGTCCGAAATCGGGGTGCTACTCTGATTAATGACGATTTTGTTAACATCTAGTTTTGTTATATGTGGAACTGGGTTCTTCTTTGATAGGTGGTTGAATTTAGAAATCAGGTTAGCTTTACATTTGACTGACAGTGACTCAGCAGAAGAAGCAGTCATGTTGTCTACGTGATTCCAATCAGAAGGTGACATTTTTTGTGTTAACATTAAATGGGCTTGTAGGAGAGTCCTGTCTAAAGTATCGAGTTCAAATCGGAGTAGCCTTATCCTCTCTGAGATTAAAGATAGGCTGGCCTTAAGCAGAATCTGTTTAGAATTCGGAGAAGATACAGCAGCAGAAGTGAGTGTGAAAGCGATGGGTATTACTTTGTGATCGCGGCATCTTTTGAGGAAGGTCAGCGTCTCGATGAGTTGCGACTTCTTGTCCCGTTGTCTGTTAAAAGCTCTAACAGATCGGTGAAAGCCCTCCCCATAGAGGTTATCAATTCTAGATTTAAAGCTTTCGTGACTGCTAGGATCCATACTCTTTGGTTCTATTGGGTAAAGTCACGTAGGTGAAAATAAAATAACAAAAAATCACGACGTTTCGGCCACAACACAAGCGGCCTTCATCAGGTGAAGGGACGAGACTGTCTGGAGGACAGCGCTGGAGTGGGAGAAGCCACGCTTAGATCACGACCTTTAAGCTGTGTGAGAAGAAAAACACAAAGCGCCTTGACAAAGGAATTCGCATATAATTTAGCATTGAAATGGCTCTTTGAAATAGTTAAGTTAAAGTATACACATCCGCAGAGGTACCCTTTGACAAAGGAATTAGCATAGAATTTAGCATTTAAATAGCTGAGTGATTAGCTTGTAACTGGTCACAGAAATAGCTATGTTAAAGTCAGAGCATATACATTCACCGAGGCACCTAGTACGCATCAAACCTGAGAATTTAGCGAAACACAACCACGCTCAGACAGCGGACCTTTAAACTGTGTGCGAGCAAACAAGGTGTTCTGACAAAGAAATTAGCATAAAAATTAGCATTTGATTGGCGGATTTTAGGAAAGAGGTGGTGTACGTGCCGTTTGGCGCGGGGGGGGGGAAGGGTGGGAGGGGGAGTTTACCTATTGATGGTGTGAAAAGGGAATTCATAAGAGCTGCGAAAGTTTGGGGTACCACTACTTGAAAAATATACTGTACCATTGAAATTAGTTTAATGTTTAGTTCGATTTAGAACACCTTTCCAATGGTTGCTTAATTTGAAACCATCCTCTCAGTTGAAATTGTGTCTGTGTTTGTAGATCTGAATTGCTTCATGAACAAATCTCTGATAAAAGCCCGTGGGTTTGCAAAGAACCTTGGTATCGGAGAAAATTATATTGTGATCCCCCACAGCGTTGTAAAAGTGATCATCCACGGCAGAAGAATTCGTTTTGCCGTGTTTCAAATCTGATTTGTGCTCGCGAATTCGGTCAGAGACATGTCGCTTTGTCTCACCGATATAGCAATCACCGCAGGTACAACTCAATTTGTAAACCCCGGGGTACTGTGAATCAGGAATGACATCCTTCACGGATGGGATCAGATCACGAATTTTGTGTACTGTATTGAACCGGACCTGGATCTTGTGTTTGTTTAGAATTTTGGAAATCTTTTTAGTAACGCCTGCTATATATGGAAGTGTGATGGTTTTGACCGGAGTATCAAGTGGTTGTTTCTGTATGGAGGGAGAGACAGCTTGGCGGATGGTACGGTCAGAGTAACCATTCCTTTTGAGGGCCAGGTGTACATGTTTTAATTCACTGGTCAGGTGGTGTTGGTCCGAAATGTAATGAGCCCTATGGTATAAAGTTTTGATGAGAAAATTCTTTTGGGCTGGGTGGTGGTGGGAATCAGGTTTCAAGTAGGAATCTGTGTGGGTGGGTTTCCTGTAGACAGAATGCCCCAATGAGCCATCAGGTCTACTCTCAAACAGAACATCTAAGAATGGTAGCTTGCCATCTTTCTCCACTTCCATTTTGAATTTGATGGCGGGATGTCTGGAATTGATGTGGTGTAGGAAAAGGTTCAGAGCTGGGAGGCCATGTGGCCAAATGACGAAAGTGTCATCCACATATCTCTTCCACAGGGAAGGTCTGAGGGTGGAAGTCTGGATGGCGTCTGATTCAAATTTCTCCATGGAAATATTGGCTATCACTGGTGATAAGGGGGGTCCCATGGGGGTACCCTCATTTTGTTTGTAGAAGGAGCCATTCCAAGTAAAGTAGGTATTGTTGAGGCAGTGCCTAACCAGTGCAGGTGTGTCGGGGTCTAGTCCATGTTGGACCAAATTTTCAATTATTTCAATGGTATCAGGTACTGGGACCTTGGTGAACAAAGAGACCACATCGAAGCTGACAAGAAATATCGTCAGGGGACAGTACGTCTTTGACCATAGAGACTAAATGGGCTGAGTTAAGTACTGCTGAGGCGGTCTTGCCAGTGAAAGGCAGCAAGGTATATGACAGAAAACGGGCTAGTCTATAGGTAGGGGAGTTGATCGTGGATACGATGGGTCGAAGTGGGGTGCCTTCTTTATGAATCTTGGGAAGACCATAGAATCTAGGGGGTCTTGCAGCAGAAGGTTTTAGGGAGGGACGTTTAGTTGGGTCGATTAGGGAGGTCGAACTTGTGATGATCTTGTTGGTTTTTATCGCTAGGCTATTAGTAGGGTCATTTTTTATCTTTGAATAACTTCCATCGTTGAGCAGATTCTGGATTTTGTTGTTGTATGAATATTTATCCATAATAACAGTAGCGTTGCCTTTATCGGCTGAGAGGATGACTATATCACTTCTGTTTTTTAAATTCGCGAGTTCAGAGCGTTCATTTTTGCTGATGTTACTAATGGGTTTCTTAGCATTCTTAAGAATAGTGGCTATTTCAGCTCTCGCAACGTCTGCTTGGATGTGTCCTATGCCTTTGAGGGCTACATCGACCTGAGAGATGATATCATCTATTGGTATGTGTTTTGGGGTGACAGCAAAATTTAGTCCCCTAGCCAGTACTGTTTTCAGATTGTCCGAAATCGGGGTGCTACTCTGATTAATGACGATTTTGTTAACATCTAGTTTTGTTATATGTGGAACTGGGTTCTTCTTTGATAGGTGGTTGAATTTAGAAATCAGGTTAGCTTTACATTTGACTGAGTGACTCAGCAGAAGAAGCAGTCATGTTGTCTACGTGATTCCAATCAGAAGGTGACATTTTTTATGTTAACATTAAATGGGCTTGTAGGAGAGTCCTGTCTAAAGTATCGAGTTCAAATCGGAGTAGCCTTATCCTCTCTGAGATTAAAGATAGGCTGGCCTTAAGCAGAATCTGTTTAGAATTCGGAGAAGATACAGCAGCAGAAGTGAGTGTGAAAGCGATGAGTATTACTTTGTGATCGCGGCATCTTTTGAGGAAGGTCAGCGTCTCGATGAGTTGCGACTTCTTGTCCCCTTGTCTTTTAAAAGTTCTAACAGATCGGTTGAAAGCCCTCCCCATAGAGGTTATCAATTCTAGATTTAAAGCTTTCGTGACTGCTAGGATCCATACTCTTTGGTTCTATTGGGTAAAGTCACGTAGGTGAAAATAAAATAACAAAAAATCACGACGTTTCGGCCACAACACAAGCGGCCTTCATCAGGTGAAGGGACGAGACTGTCTGGAGGACAGCGCTGGAGTGGGAGAAGCCACGCTTAGATCACGACCTTTAAGCTGTGTGAGAAGAAAAACACAAAGCGCCTTGACAAAGGAATTAGCATATAATTTAGCATTGAAATGGCTCCTTGAAATAGCTAAGTTAAAGTATACACATCCGCAGATGTACCCCTTGACAAAGGAATTAGCATAGAAGTTAGCATTGAAATAGCTGAGTGATTAGCTTGTAACTGGTCACAGAAATAGCTATGTTAAAGTCAGAGCATATACATTCACCGAGGCACCTAGTACTCATCAAACAGGAGAATTTAGCGAAACACAACCATGCTCAGACAGCGGACCTTTAAACTGTGTGCGAGCAAACAAGGTGTTCTGACAAAGAAATTACCATAAAAATTAGCATTTGATTGGCGGATTTTAGGAAAGAGGTGGTGTACGTG
This sequence comes from Petromyzon marinus, assembly GCF_048934315.1. NCBI lineage: Eukaryota > Metazoa > Chordata > Hyperoartia > Petromyzontiformes > Petromyzontidae > Petromyzon > Petromyzon marinus. The sequence goes on along the minus strand of NW_027423037.1, from coordinate 634,817 downwards.
CCGTTTGGCGCGAGGGGGAAGGGGGGGAGGGGGAGTTTACCTATTGATGGTGTGAAAAGGGAATTTATAAGAGCTGCGAAAGTTTGGGGTACCACTACTTGAAAAATATACTGTACCATTGAAATTAGTTTAATGTTTAGTTCCATTTAGAACATCTTTCCAATGGTTGCTTAATTTGAAACCATCCTCTCGGTTGAAATTGTGTCTGTGTTTGTAGATCTGAATTGCTTCATGAACAAATCTCTGATAAAAGCCCGTGGGTTTGCAAAGAACCTTGGTATCGGAGAAAATTATATCGTGATCCCCCACAGCGTTGTAACAGTGATAAGCCACGGCAGAAGAATTCGTTTTGCCGTGTTTCAAATCTTATTTGTGCTCGCGAATTCGGTCAGAGACATGTCGCTTTGTTTCACCGATATAGCAATCACTGCAGGTACAACTCAATTTGTAAACCCCGGGTTACTGTAAATCAGGAATGACATCCTTCACGGATGGGATCAGATCACGAATTTTGTGCACTGTATTGAACCGGACCTGGATCTTGTGTTTGTTTAGAATTTTGGAAATCTTTTTAGTAACGCGTGCTATATATGGAAGTGTGATGGTTTTGACCGGAGTATCAAGTGGGTGGGTTTCCTGTAGGGGGTTTCTGTAGACAGAATGCCCCAATGAGCCATCAGGTCTCCTCTCAAACAGAACATCTAAGAATGGTAGCTTGCCATCTTTCTCCACTTCCATGGTGAATTTGATGGCGGGATGTCTGGAATTGATGTGGTGTAGGAAAAGGTTCAGAGCTGGGAGGCCATGTGGCCAAATGACGAAAGTGTCATCCACATATCTCTGTCTCTCCCTCCATACAGAAACAACCACTTGATACTCCGGTCAAAACCATCACACTTCCATATATAGCAGGCGTTACTAAAAAGATTTCCAAAATTCTAAACAAACACAAGATCCAGGTCCGGTTCAATACAGTACACAAAATTCGTGATCTGATCCCATCCGTGAAGGATGTCATTCCTGATTTACAGTACCCCGGGGTTTACAAATTGAGTTGTACCTGCGGTGATTGCTATATCGGTGAGACAAAGCGACATGTCTCTGACTGAATTCGCGAGCACACATCAGATTTGAAACACGGCAAAACGAATTATTCTGTCGTGGCTGATCACTGTTACAACGCTGTGGGGGATCACGATATAATTTTCTCCGATACCAAGGTTCTTTGCAAACCTACGGGCTTTTATCAGAGATTTGTTCACGAAGCAATTCAGATCTACAAACACAGACACAATTTCAACCGAGAGGATGGTTTCAAATTAAGCAACCATTGGAAAGATGTTCTAAATCGAACTAAACATTAAACTAATTTCAATGGTACAGTATATTTTTCAAGTAGTGGTACCGCAAACTTTCGCAGCCCTTATAAATTCCCTTTTCACACCATCAATAGGTAAACTCCCCCTCCCCCCCCTTCCCCCCCCCTCCCCGCGCCAAACGGCACGTACACCACCTCTTTCCTAAAATCCGCCAATCAAATGCTAATTTTTATGCTAATTTCTTTGTCAGAACACCTTGTTTGCTCGCACACAGTTTAAAGGTCCGCTGTCTGAGCGTGGTTGTGTTTCGCTAAATTCTCCTGTTTGATGAGTACTAGGTGCCTCGGTGAATGTATATGCTCTGACTTTAACATAGCTATTTCTGTGACCAGTTACAAGCTAATCACTCAGCTATTTCAATGCTAAATTCTATGCTAATTCCTTTGTCAAGGGGTACCTCTGCGGATGTGTATACTTTAACTTAGCTATTTCAATGAGCCATTTCAATGCTAAATTATATGCTAATTCCTTTGTCAAGGCGCTTTGTGTTTTTCTTCTCACACAGCTTAAAGGTCGTGATCTAAGCGTGGCTTCTCCCACTCCAGCGCTGTCCTCCAGACAGTCTCGTCCCTTCACCTGATGAAGGCCGCTTGAGTTGTGGCTGAAACGTCGTAATTTTTTGTTATTTTATTTTCACCTACGTGACTTTACCCAATGGAACCAAAGAGTACAAATCAAATTACCTAAATCGGATGTTTTCACTCAAGGAAATTCAACCTTACCCCACTTCTACGTAAGGTCGATTTTGCCACTCGGGAAGGGAATAATGATGTGGCGAGCGGAAAATAGTCACGTTCACTTAGAAATTCCAGACAGCGTCAGCTGTGCAAATTTTCATGACGCCAGAGCTCAGCGTTGGAGAGGTTTTTGCTGCTTCGCACAAACAGATGGAATGTTCTGCTTCATATTTTAGATAGCAGTTCTACCCGTTCTTCGCACGGAGGATATGTATTGAACTCCGAGAAGCCAATGGCTTCATCGGCCAGGAGCGAAGCGCTACCTAAAATCTCCCGGCACGCTGTTAACAGCTCTAAGCATTGCAGAGCGCTTAACTCAGAGGTGTTGCGGGTTGACGCCAGACACTTCATGGTCATTTCCCCCCCCCCAAAAAAAAATACAAAAGACTATTTATATTTTTTACATTGTGTACAGTATGGAACATACCCACATGCCAAATTTCAAGTGTGTGGCACGTTGGGAAGTATGCTAAACATTTCGAACAGACACACGTATCCACACATTTCCCTTTCATATATATGTAGATAAATCAGCATTTTGCGACCCCCACTGCCACCGTGTGGCATATTATTACGTGCCAGGGACTCTATGAGAGGACAACAGTCCGAGTCCATAATTGGCAATAAGTAACGGCAAAGCAGTTACAAGCGACTCACAGAATTTTGCGCAGTTGCGTATACAGTACACGACTTCCCTGAAGGCAAACACCTTCAGCGAGCGCAATGCCGATCACACCCGTCGAATAAAAAGCAAGGAACAAGTCATTACGTACTAACAACTCCTTACTAACAACTCCTTACTAACAACTCCTTACTAACAACTCCTTACTTACTAACAACTCCTTACTTACTAACAACTCATTACTTACTAACAACTACTTACTAACAACTCCTTACTAACAACTCCTTACTTACTAACAACTCCTTACTAACAACTCCTTACATACTAACAACTCCTTACTAACAACTCCTTACTAACAACTCCTTACTAGCAACTTCTTACTTACTAACAACTACTATCATTTTTCATTTCTGAAAACCTGGCTCCACCTCTGAGTGTGTGACAGTGTCAAGTTTGTGTTTGCAGTAAAGTCTATTAACTCTATTGCGCACGGAGGTTATATCAAAACAGTAGTTTAGTTTTGTTTTCCTCTGCAACTCTTTGTAAGAATGGAGTCAGTAAGTTAACACAGCACACACGTGCAGCTGAAGTCGGATCTGTTCATCCCAGCATTCAAGGACATCTGTGCCTGGCTTCACACCTCTAAATTGCAATTGAACATTAATTTATGAATTTCTGCATAACACAAACAGTATTATTTTAAACACACTTTGCTACGTCAGCTGAATTTAGCTTTCGTAAATATTCCTTTTGTTGCCAGCCAGCTGAAATTGTGTGCTCGGAGTTTTTGGTGAACATTCATTTTGAAGATACGAGGGCTTCCAGGTATGTTTATAACTATTTGCCCTCTCATTGTGTGCCATAACAGCCCGTGTGATGAATTTGGAACACTTTTCCACTATATCATGAATATATGAATAAGTATAGACGTGTAAGTCACGTGTTACTGTGTATATATGCTTTCCTCTGTGCCTCGATACTGACGTGTAGATGGTGTGGATATTATTTTTTTCTGTCTGCCGCTGATGCTTCCTCTGACGCTTCCTCTGCAGAATTGGTCTGATGGAGCAAAGGCACTCAGCGCAGCTCGGTATGACAAGTCAACAATGCGACCAGTGTGCATACAGCACGGATCGTACTGGAGATTTGACACGGCACCAAAGAACTCACACAGGAGAGAAACCCTTCAAGTGCAGTGTGTGTGGGAAGGCGTTTGCACATTCATCTAATCTTGTAGAACACCAGAGAACACACACAGGAGAGAAACCCTTCAAGTGCAGTGTGTGTGGGAAGGCGTTTGCACATTCATCTGCTCTTGTAGCACACCAAAGAACACACACGGGAGAGAAACCCTTCAAGTGCATTGTGTGTGGGAAGGCGTTTGCACAGTCATCTAATCTTGTAGAACACCAGAGAACACACACAGGAGAGAAACCCTTCAGGTGCAGTGTGTGTGGGAAGGCGTTTGCACATTCATCTAATCTTGTAGAACACCAGAGAACACACACAGGAGAGAAACCCTTCAAGTGCAGTGTGTGTGGGAAGGCGTTTGCACATTCATCTGCTCTTGTAGCACACCAAAGAACACACACGGGAGAGAAACCCTTCAAGTGCATTGTGTGTGGGAAGGCGTTTGCACAGTCATCTAATCTTGTAGAACACCAGAGAACACACACAGGAGAGAAACCCTTCAGGTGCAGTGTGTGTGGGAAGGCGTTTGCACATTCATCTAATCTTGTAGAACACCAGAGAACACACACAGGAGAGAAACCCTTCAAGTGCAGTGTGTGTGGGAAGGCGTTTGCACATTCATCTGCTCTTGTAGCACACCAAAGAACACACACGGGAGAGAAACCCTTCAATTGCATTGTGTGTGGGAAGGCGTTTGCACAGTCATCTAATCTTGTAGAACACCAGAGAACACACACAGGAGAGAAACCCTTCAGGTGCAGTGTGTGTGGGAAGGCGTTTGCACAAACATCTACTCTTGTAGAACACCAGAAAACACACACGGGAGAGAAACCCTTCAGGTGCAGTGTGTGTGGGAAAGTATTTTCACGGTCACCTGCTCTTGTAATACACCAGAGAACACACACGGGATAGAAACCCTTCAAGTGCAGTGTGTGTGGGAAGGCGTTTGCACAGTCATCTCCTCTTGTAATTCACCAGAGAACACACACGGGAGAGAAACCCTTCAGGTGCACTCCGTGCGGGAAGGCGTTTGCACAGCAATTACATCTTCAAGTACACCAGAGAACACAGAAGCATCAGAAGATCCACAAGGAGTGGAGTCTGAAATCAGCTTGTGAAAGTCAAAGTGCCACAGTAAGCCCATCCCTCATGAAACAAGAACCGGAAGAAAATCCTAGCCTGGACACTTTTAAAGTTATCGAGGTGAAATATGAAGAGGTGATGGTGAAGAGGGAAGAAGTGATGGTGAAGAGGGAAGAGGTGATTGTGAAGAGGGAAGAAGTGAAGGTGAAATGTGAAGATGAAGATTCAACTCCAAAATGGGACCTTCACATCGATGGAGGCAACGTGAAGCAGGAGGAGAATTCTGACTGTGAGGCAGAGCGAGGCAACTCCCAGCAGTTTGTGGAAGTCGAGGTGTGGGTGGACTTCCTCCGAGACAATCCAAAGTCAAGTGGAGACCCGGTAGATGTGTAAGCCAGAGACGATGTCGTTCCAATAGATGCACCTTTGTCACAGGCCTTTAATGACAAGAATGTGAAGTTGGACACTCAGTTTCTAGGTTCATCCTGCAGAGTAAGAGTGGCCAGTCTTTGTGGACCTGTGGGTTGGGTAGATCTTTAACCAGGAGCGAGAGACAATAAGCCCCCAATCATTCACTATGTTATAATAATTGCATTTACACCGTGCTTGCTTAATCGCCTCAGCAACTCAGAGTTTTGTGTCGTACCTTGTCTGAAACACTTGAGCATCCCCAAGTAGCAGCTGCCCCTGTGTGGCACAAGGTGGTGGCCCTGCACCAGCCTGCATGTGGACAAGAGCCTGTCAGTAGGGGGCGATGATTGATGCGTCATCTCAGTTGTGTAGTTTGTAGGCAATCTTGATTTGAAGCTTTCGTGACAGCAGGAATCCACACTCTTGAGTTATTTCGGTAAAGTCACCACGTGGGTAGAAACATAACAGATTACGGCGTTTCGATGGCAACACAAGCAATTATTTGTAGCGTAATGTTTTCAATTTGCTACATTTTGACCCAGACGCCAGCATGCAACGGCCTACTCGTTTTGAATGACGCAACAATAGTACGTTGTACATACACTGTTAAGCAGACGGTGCGTATTTGTAAAATAACTTCTTGTTAATACGATGTAACGTGATGCAGTCAATTTCGCTGCAGTAATTCAATGTTAATATGCCCGTCAATGATTTAGAATGAATACTTGTCTGATTGTGTGCGTACGTGTAACATTTTGTATGAGGAACAAACATTGAATAAGTGATGTTAGGACAAAGTGTGTGTGTTTTGGAAGTAACCTGTACAGAGAACTCAGGTGAGATCCGTTGTTCTTGTGATACAGGTCAAAGGGTACTTTTGTGTTTCACGAAGCGTCTGCCTCTGGAGCAACTCATTGTCTTTGAAGTAGGAAGCATGCTCGGATCATTCATCAGTTACAAGGCATACCACTTGAAAGTTACACGTATAGGAGGAGGTACAATCTCTACAACACGAATTGTAGTTTTGGCTTACTAGTTGACGTAGATTTTGTCTAACTGGGACTAGAAATGCACCTTGCTGATTCACGTCTGGATGTTCGTACCTATCGGTTGAAGCAAACCCCACTGCTGTTGTTGAGACGCTGTGCACCAATAAGGGTCCAACACATTGACGGCCTTCAGGCCAGGAAAGTCACAACATTTGCACACGAAGGACGCATCCACGCAAGTATCCCGTGCTCCGTTTTGAAGTTTTAAAATGAAACATCTTTGAATTGTGTTGTGTTTTGGATTAGATGATTTTATTTCCTCATTAAAAGCTTGTATCAATTTACATCTGGAAGACTTCATTGAAAAGGACATTTCGTGTGAATTTTCTCTCGTCATTAAGTAGATGGCCTTACCGGGGGTTTGGTTCAATGTGGACACAAACAGTGTACACACACACAGTGTACACACACACAGTGTACACACACACAGTGTATACACATAGTGTACACACACAGTGTATACACAATAATGTCCACGTTGCTGAGCCCACGCACCCAAGGGAGGGAGCAATAGAAAATGAATCTAAATCAACTTAAACTCCAACTCTGTGACGTCACCACTCTGCATTACCTCATCGGCGTGAAACGCCAGGGGGAGGTGTACCTCGCTAGTGACGTCATGTCACCAAGGTATTCATCCTTCCACCGCGCTCTTGAGCGTGACGTCACCTCCGCTCGGGTCACTGCCTATATCGTTCCAGTGGCAATCCTTATTTGGGCAAAGCTACGCCCAGTGACTGGCGACTCATTAACATAATGTGTTCGTTAAAGCCGTCGCGAGATTATTCAGCGCCCACGCCCCCATCCCTCGACATATGGGCCAGCCTCATTAACATACTCTATTC